>NC_079453.1:27265255-27347706 GCF_903798145.1 Danio aesculapii | reverse complement strand
TTATCATTTTTTTTTACCGTATACCTTATTTATATATATATATATATATATATATATATATATATATATATATATATATATATATATATATATATATATAAATTCATTTTAGTAATGTACTACATAAAAATGTCAACAACAAATTGAATTAATAAAATTTCAACTGAACTTAAAGATACTAGTATTACATTAATATAAAAAAATCTAAAATTATTAAAATTAAAGCTTATTTTAAAACTAGTGTTAATACTGTAACAAATAATAAGTTTCAGTTAAAGTACTATATAGAAATATTTGTAAAAAATTCATAAACACTATATATAGCTCAAGTACATTTAGAAAAATAATGAGAAATGAAAAAAAAATCTAAAATATTGAATAAATTAAATTTATTTTTTAATGGTATAAAAAATCTTAAAAGCTTATCAATATTAAAAACATGCTTTCAAACTTTATAATTTGGTGTTATTTTTAATATAGAAATAATACAAATATACATAACATTACAGGACTGGAATACACCACAGAATTATCAATCAAAATATGCATGACGTAACTTTTATATACTAACGTTTAAAACAGGACTTCAGTCTACCTTGGAACAAACCCATACGATGGTTACTCAAACATACTGTAAATGACAGGATCAGCTTTTAGCCTAAACAGATTTCATAGATCGAACAAAAGTGTAAACAAACAAGTATACTTAACGTCAGCTCAACTAATTAGGAAAATGGGGGCCATTATCATTATCCCATTCTGCCAAGCTGGAGGGGGCAAAGGTCAAAGGTCATCCACAGTGGTCATGAATGGAGGAGGGAAAACGGTGGTATGGGGAAAAACAGCCATTTGTTTTGTTTTTGTTTGTTTATCACTTCCAGATAAACTGGCGCCAAATATCAGAAATCAAAGAGGATTTTCTGTGGTAGGAGAAGCCGATGTGCCATTTTATTATATATTAATTTACTTGTGCCCCAGAAAAGGAAAACGAAATGCAATGAATGGGTGATTTGGAGGTAGGAAACAGCTTTGGGAGCAAAGCTGCTCAAGATAATACCAAACCACTTTGATAATAAACTTTGGATAAGGTATTTTTGAATAACCAAAGCAACATTTCAGATATTTTACAATATGATTGGTCTGCTGACTTGTCCATTAAGGCTGTCCCATCTGCAAAATCACATGATTTTTTGATGCGCTTGCTGGAATGTATTCAGTAAATGTAAAATGTTCAGTAAAATGTTCCATAATAGTTTATGTGCATTTTTTTTCTTTCCATATAAAAATATGATCCTATTTAGCTGTATTTATGTCAATTATGTAGTATGTATTATGTAGTTATAGTCAACATTTATGCACATCTTGGCATTTCCATTAAGCATTTCATCACCTTAGAATTTTGAAATCTGAATTTTTTTGTCAAAATTGAGTTATTCACATATTTTTATTAAATGACAACTTATTTACATTATGGTAGGGCTGGGCGATGTGGGCAAAATATCATATCCCGGTATTTTTAGGAGAAATGACAGTATACGATATATATCCAGTATTTTCCCATAAATGATTACTTGAGAGTTAAAGCCTTTATTAAAACTTTATTAAACATTTTTTTGAGCAAAATATAATTCAAACACAGGGGTTTCCATCCCTGTTTACAAATAAACAGCTGCACAAAAAAATAACAGCTGCACAAAATCTTTTTCTCCTGCTTAAAACTGTTGCACAACATTTCAAATTCTAAACTAAATCTTTGATAAATAAATACAGTACAGGTTTTTCTTTCCTGCTTAACACTATACACAGCACTACTGTGCTGTTGTCCAAATAACAAAGTAAACAGAACAACAGAAAACATAGCTACATTGTCAGAGCAAAAAAGGAACAAACTTAAATAGTAACACAACAAAAAGTATTGTAGGAGAGAACAGAACCACAATGAATATAAATATGAAACAGTATTTGTCACAATTACAGTGTTGTTATAAGTAATCCTGTATACCACAGTTGTGTGATTTATAAACAACAATTAAATCAGCTGTATATGTTTTTTGTTACACATTTACATGTAGCCTATGTATTATGCACAATTAACAGTGCACATATCGAAGATATCTAAAGTTAAGTCTTTCACTACATGTAAAAAAATCCAACACTTTATCTTTTGTTTTGACTAAACTTGTTTTACCAAATATTAACTAAGGAGATGAAAACGAATAGACTATAGATATGAGAACAAAATGGTTTTAGAGAACTGTGATAATGGAAACAGTCATTATAACAGACCAGACTGCAGAGATAAATGTGTTATAACATAAATGTAAACAAGAGACCATGTAATAAATACTGAACTTAGAGTCAGCGAATATGAGGTGGTTTCAATTTCGAAATGCGGTATAAATTAGTCCCATTTTGGCTTTTTTAATTCTTTTGAACACATTCAGGTGCTGCTTGTCAATTTGACAAGGCTTCTACATTGTGTGTGGTGATGGGTCGTTCTTAAACGATTCGTTCATTTTGAACTAATCTTTTGTATGACTCATGGAGTGAATCATTCATTTGCGCATGCGCACATTTGTGCAAGTGGAGCTCGCGTGCTACCTTGGAGTGGTCTGTTTCATGAAAAATGCATACGTGTGGCCTTGCACCATATCGATATGAACAATATTGGTTAATACTGCATCGCGTTGGGGAATCATATTGATATATCCTTAGAACCCGGTATACCGCCCAGCCCTACATTATGGGAAGTTTTTTATGAGTTGTTTACATTTAAAGACTTTTTATTTAAAAACAAAAACAAACGTTATACACATACTGTTTGCTATACGGAATGCAAAAACTTTGACGCTCAATATCTCAAAATCATTCCGAACGCAGATTGAACCTTATAATTCCAAGGTGACAATTTATTGTGATATTCCAAAATCTGCATAAAAATAGGTGAAGGGAAACAGCTACTGTTTGTCCTTTTGAAGTGTTTGAATTTTCATTCGTTTACTACTTTTTACCCACAATCAACTATGATTAAGTGTGCATCCGATGTACATTTGTGGAAGCACCATTTCCCAAATCCAACACAACTCATTGAAAGAGCAAAGGAAGATACAACATGGTTGACGTGAACAAACGTAAAACCTTAATTCAAGCCAGAATTCCATCAGGAGTAAGCAAAAATGTTTCTTGACTGTTTCTTCTGTGGTCCCCCTTTCCTGATATGGTTTACTCATCTGCATGACACAATAGGGATCAGTGCATGAGTGAACAAGTGAGCAGTTTCGGACACCGCTCTTGGCTCGGTTTTATTGCGTGCCCCAGGGAATGCTGGGTAGGGAGTAGCCCAACTATAGCTCCCCAGTCACTGGCGTCAGGGGTGCGCAAGCCGGATTTTTGATCGCAATCACGCGCCTTCTGTCACGCCTCAGCCTCTTTCTCTGGAGCCAGATCTAAATCCGTCATCTCCCAGAGAGAAAGAAAATAAAAAACAGACCTTCCCCAATCCCTCAATTATGTACGCTCTCAAATTCGCAGGCTGACATAAATCATAATTAAAGATGAAGGCATCCGTTACAATTGTCATTTTTAATTCAAGCGCAGGCGTAATTACAACTGAAGTGTTCTACTTCGGATGCTCCTCTTTTGTTCTGTTTATAAGCAAAAGAGGTAAAAATTGAAGCTCAAGGGGAACCAATCAAATATGTCTAACTAGTTGTCCTTGTTCTGATTGGACTGCTGGTTGCTGTGCGGACCGTTTCGATCATACATGTGGTTAGATAGATTGTGGTGGTATCCTAAAAAGACAGTTCACCCACAAACGAGGATTCTGTCAGCATTTACTCTTCGTTAGGCATTACAAATCAAAGCAGAAAGACTTTCTTTCTTCAGTACACAAAAGGTAAGCTCAAGAACTATCTTCGTCAACAAACACCCTTGTGAAAACTGCTTAATTGTTTTTTTTAAAGCACTTTACAACCACAGAGGAGCAGACCAAAGTGCTGAACAGTAAAATGAAGATTAAAACACTAACCACATATAACACATAGTATACAACTCAAGTAGTAAAACAACTGCACGCGTAATGTAACAGGCGACAAAGGCCAAGGAGAAAAGGTTGGTTTTGAAGTGTGATTTGAACAGAGACATCAAAGGGGCCTGCCTGATGCAAGGAGTTAGGGCATTCCATAACTTGGGGGCAGCCATTGCAAATGTACGGTCATCTCTAAGCTTACGTCTGGTTTTTGGGACTCTAAGAAGCAGCTGATCTGCTGATCTAAGAGCACGCAACGGTATATAGGGGTGTAGCAGTTTGGATTTGTAATGTTGTGCAGAGCCATTAAAGAATCTAAAGACAAACAAAAGACTTTTAAAATGAATTCTATATTGTACAGGTAACCAGTGAAGTGTGGATAAAATCGGGGTGATATGACCAAACTTACAACTACCTGTTAAAAGACGTGCTGCTGATTTTTGCACCAGCTGTAGACAGGCCACAGAAGACCCACTTATGCCTATGTAAAGTGAGTCACAGTAATCCAGGCGGGTAGTAACAAAGGCATTGATTACAGTTTCAAAATGTTGTCAAATAGTTGTGCATTTCAGACCTTAACCCTTGTGCACGGTTCGAATTTACTACCCTTTTGTTATGTTCGGGATGAAAACATCCACTGAATTAAACTGCTGTAAAAATACACCAGATATATATTTTTTGAATTTTTATTTAATCTGTTAATCAACCTCATTCCTGATCAAAACTACTAAATGTTTTTAAAAATTACAGAATTTTAACATTTTAATTGCCAAGTTGCACAAATGATGTCACTGGTTTGATGAAAAAAAATGGAAAAAAAAACACACACACACAAAATGACGTATTTTCAGTATAAAAAGTAATTTGGACTGAATTTTTTTAACCTCTTATCACAGTCTTGGACTTGTGAGTAATTAGTAACAACATTGGCTTTGATGCATTGTTAGATTTAAATTTTTTCTCCCTAATTTACTGTTGGTGGCTGTTTTTGCCCCATTGACTTCCATTATAATAACATTTAATAGTGCATAAATCCACAGTCTTTGTTTTTATTTACTCAATGTTGTTCTGAGTGCTGAGATGCATAGACACATAAAGGTAAGTGCGTAAAGGTCAATCTCACACACTCACAGACACACACTTTTATTTGCTGTAATACTTCGTATAAAATCCAGAAACTACGCTTTTTTTAGCAACGGCCTATCTAAAGGGTTAATGGTGCCAACTGATGATCAACAATAAAAATGACAAATTTTACCTCTTACCAACAGGGAAAACCACCAACAATCAAGAATGCAGGATTACAGGTGTCCTGGTTTTGTAATCAAATAAATGTGGTTATAATGGAAGTCAACAGGGCAAAAACAGTCACCAATAGTAAATGAGGGAGACTTTTTTTTTAAATCAATCAAAAACAATGAATCAAAGGCAATATTGTTTCAAATGTCCAAGACTTTAACAAAAAGGAGAAAAAAACACACACACACAAAAAAAATTAATAATTACTTTTTATATAGAAAATAAATCATTTTGTGTGGGTTTTTCCCACCAAATCAGAGACATCATTTATGAATTTGGCAATTAAAGAGTTAAAATCCTGTAATAGAAGTTGACCAAAACTGAGGTTGATGAATTAACAAATGTAAAAAATTTATCAATCTGATGCATTTTTAAAGCAGTTAAATTTAATCTCTAACATGTAGTAAATTTGCCCAGAGTGTACCATTGTTTTTTTTATATATATATTCTTAAAATATGTGTCAAAATAAGACTTGTCAAAAATGGTCAAAAAAATCAGTCTGCTAGCTGAAACACAGAAAACATTGTGGTCATATTAAGACACATAATCACCCCAGAGTGGAAAATATCCCCAACAGCACATAAGGGTTAAAAGTATACATTTTTAAAACTGTACTTGAGAGATCATTTAAAATGAGCAGATAAACATTACTTGTGATATATGTGATTTTGAGCTTAAAGATGATGTTTTTACTTTTATTTCGATGAAATGCACTTATTTTTATGTGCTTACAAACCAAAATACATGACAATTTCCATATATTTAAAACTGTAGTGATTATATTACATCTAAAGTTAATTTATTTTAAAACAAACTTAACTGCAACAACATTATAAAGCTACAAACATTTAAACAACAGAAATAACATTAAATTACATTTTCATTTTCTATAATTTCCTCCAATTACATTTAGCAATATTCATTAGGCATATTTTGAAGACAACATACCACAGCAGAAACTGTGAAATTCCATAAAGACATACCCAAGTGGATAAAAAAGCACTGGATTTAATATTACCTTACAAACAAAGAGAAGTAATTTAATTGCAATTTTCAAGCAATTAAGAGGCTTAAATCATTATATTCAGTCCACGCTTGAGCAGTACATTCTTTCACCATATATTATTTCTATAATAAGTACTCTTTTTCACATGAGTGTAATAACCATGAGCTATTTCAAGCTCTAAAAAGGTCAGAAAGCATCATTAAAAGTACCATAAATCTATCCCACATAGTTTGTGTGCTAATTCGAAGTCATACTAAAGCTTTATGAGCATATTTAAAGCTTAAACTTCTTATACTATATCTTACATAATCTCTTTTAGAGCCTTCTCTGTATGGGTCACCCAAGTTAAGCATCTCAATTTGAAAGTTTGTCAGGGCTCCTCTGTCAAGTGAACAGGTTTTCAAGCAGGTTGAGGTGGATGTCAGTTGACTGGAGGGGGGCATTAGTAGGTTAGCATCCTCCCTGACAGCCACTATATTCCCTTTGTGACAGCATATGGCGGTATGAAGCGCACTAGAGAGCGATGAGTGAGGGGGGCACATTGAAAACATTGTCTCCCAGCTGTGGCGGCAGAAAGAATGCACAGGGATTACGGATTATATCTCTTCTAATTTACATTCCTAAATGTCTGCAAATCCATTAACCCAGTTTGCCCTATGCTTGAGGAGTCACCGGGAGAATTTAATCAGCCTGCTGCCCCACCACCAAGCCGCACACGTCAGCGCACTTAATTGAATTGAAATCAGCTATCTTTGTTCTTTCGTAGCGCAGCGGCAATGCAACAGCTTCATGCCGACACACGTGGCTGCGGTTTGAATGTGGCTGCTGCGGACTGAGACATGTAAAGTATAATAATTTAGGACAGTCAATGATATCCAAGAGAGGCTGGAACTGAAGTAAATGCGCATGCAGACATTTAAAAGCACATAAAGATATAGTTACAGCTGACTCTGAAGTAACACAGGCAATAGAGGATGCTATTCATTTGCAGGGATCTCCTTTACCTATTTGAGTTCACAGGAGTCTGGCTGTAGTGTGAGGCTGGCTTTAAACATTCATAAACCCTGACATACACACTGCATGTCAGGGTTTATGAATGTTTAAAGCCAGCCTCACAATACAGCTAGCTTCTCTCAACAACCAGAGGAATAAATTGCTTAGGACCTTTTTTGGCCCAGATAAGATGTTGACGAATCAAATCTGGACAACATGACTTGTCATAAATCTGTAATAAACATGATTGTAATAAGGCCATTATATTTGTGTCATTAATTTTATAACAATGTAATTAATGTTTTTTGACCTCAAATACATTCATTCATTCATTTTCTTGTCGGCTTAGTCCCTCTATTAATCAGGGGTTGCCACAGCGGAACGAACCGCCAACCCATCCAGCACATGTTCTACGCAGCTGATGCCCTTCCAGCTGCAACCAATCTCTGGGAAACATCCATACATTCCCACTCATACACTACGGACAATAGCCTACCCAATTCACCTTTACCGCATGTCTTTGGACTGTGGGAAAAAAAACGGAGCACCTGGAGGAAACCCACACGAACGTGGCACCACGTCGCCCGACCTCAAATACAGTGATATAAATGTACTTTCCTTGATTTGACATTAAATATTAATTAATCAATTTCAATTATTTTTTTATCATTTATTATTTCGAGTAATGACACTTTTACTGAGAACTTTAAATGACAAAATCATTTGTCCTGTTAAAGCATAATGAGACAATTGCAATGGTCTCATGACAATCATGTTTATGAGAGATTTATGAGAAGATGTTGTTGTCTTGGTAATGTTGTCATGCATCAAAGATATTACCAGTTTTCACAACTGATGATATGATATCTGATATGATATCTGAAACAATATCATATTTACATTTAAAATAACATAACTGAGCTAATGACAGTTGTTAATAAGATAAAATATCTTTCATATTCATGGTTTTGAAACAATCTTTCATATTCATGATTATACAGATCTCAGGGTAGTCTTATTAAAACCGCTTGAAGTAAAGTTCATCCATTCTGAGCTTCTCTTTGGCACTTTAGTACTAGTGGACCAATCAAAGATAAGAGTTTTTTTTTGAGAGGTGCATGTCAAGATCCACATCAGGGTAAGTTTCTGTTTATGGATCTTCAACATGCACTCAATGCAGAATTATAAATTGCCTTTTAGAGCACGGATCAGATCGCAAACACATCAGAGACACTGCAATCATATCAAATGATAAGATTATGACTATAATTATGTCAGTACTTTCAGTGCAACAAATGTACGCGTTTTCTTATAAATGCATCTAAAAAGGTGTTAAATGAAATGCCTATTTTAACACAAAACCTGGCAAAAATCATCGAAATTAATGACATAAAACAAATGATTTTCACTACTAAATTAGACTTCCAACTTCCCAAAAACATCTACAACTGCAATAATGACAGACAATCTACAGGCCATTGAAAATATCACGTTAAATCTGATGAGCTTCTTTACAACTCCTAAACTGTCTGCATTGCTTGCAGGTGTTGAAAGTTCTGGCTCTTGTTGGAGAAAATGGAACCTCAATGACTACCCATTTTCACATTTTCGGGGCTCGCTGAAAAATACAGCCCTTCTGGTATGAAATAGCGACTGAAATAAGAAAGATAACTTGGGAAGAATTGGACTACTCATTTAGGCCCAATCCCAATTGATCCAATTTTCTGCATGCATTTAAATGCTTGTCAGGATTTAAATTGTGAAAACAGAAACAGCTTACATCAGAGTTTAATTCCAGCATTGTTTCTGCAGCACATTACTTCACATTGCATCAGAACACGTATACTGTATAATGTAATTCGCAGCTTAAAAAAAAAAAATGCTAAAAACAAAAACACTCCAAATTATGCTGTTGACACTCCAAAAGCCAGAACTTCTGAGATTATGTCAGCTCAAGACAGAACAATGAAAAAAAAAATCTTTTAAGAAGACTGCCAGAGAAATTGCATGGAATTAATCACAGCCAGCACTCTACTCAGCAGCCCGGTTAAATACTTACTCTATGTCAGATAAGCACAGCGTTTCACTGGCAGTCAGCCGTAACTGAGCTACTGTAGAACTGCCCATTTGACCCTGGCTATATTTAACCCAGAATCCATTGATCTGTATTTACCCATCCTATCTACCTCCAACCCTCCGAAAGATCAACACCGTCTGCTCACAACTGCCTCTCTCCTGGTGGCTGTAATAGACATGCCTAAGTAAAGAGCCCTCTGGAAGATATTGAATGTCAGGGATTCTTTGAACGATAAAAACGACACACTGAGTGATGACAACTTTACACTTCTCATAACACTAGTGTACTGTAATGCCATTTGGACACAATTATGAACAACATACATAAGCATACAGACAGAAACTAACTCAGCAGGGGAGTATCATCTATAAATAATACTGGTGTATGGTTATTGAGGTGTGGGTCAGCGTCTGTGGAAAAAAAAACCTTCTAGGAGAGTCACTGAGAGTTTAGACTGATACATAACACTCTCAACAAGTGGCTTTGGCCTCTTTATGACCCCACACGCCAAGCCAAGTCAAGTTACGGCCAAGTCTGAAAAGACCTGAGATGACCAGACTAATTAAATAGGCCATAACATATCTGATAGAACTATCTAATATTTTATACAAGACAATCAGGAGGGTGAAGGGATTGAACGAGTTCTTTTATTTGGTTTGTAACCATAAATCTTGGCTAATGAACGTCTTGTTTTTTTAGAAAGCATGTTACAGGATATTTCTGGGCTGCTATTCTGAAATCCCAATGAGGAAGGAAAGTTTATACTGAAATAAGGCAGTCTCCCACAAGGTTTAAGTATTATGTTGTAAAAAATCAAGCCAAAGAATAAATCCAAAGTCCAGAAAGTCCTCATTCTTAAGGTTTTGTATGGTGCAAATGGAACATTCAGCTTCTACATTTTTCCAAACCTTTTACACAGCTCAGGACATGCATGAAACAGGAGAATTTTCTTTTTTTAAGCACCAACCCGAACTGCACTCAACACTTGTGATCCTAGTAAATGAATTTAAAGAGTCAAATAAAGATTCATGTGAAATTTTAAAGGACTCACATAAAGTCTACAGACAGAGCACAGAAATAGATTGTTTTCTATTGACACTTGGGTAAATCCAGGTTTGGTAGACCTTTAAAAACCATCCCATATTATACGCTGAAAACATTAAATCATTTATGAATGAGTTTAAATGAAAATAACTTAAATCTGTCGAATCTACGAGGTTGTAGACTAACCCTGAACTTTAAGATTTGCCTGTTCTGTTAAATATTTAAGCTTCGCTCTGTAGAATAACTATGTACTGACCTTGAAAGCTGGCGGTACCCATAATCCCCTGTGAAAGGTATGGTCTGGTTTACAGAGTAGTGGGTGTGTTTGTAAAAGTGTGTGTCCATGACACGTTAGGCTGATAACATGTCTATTATTCAACATGAAAAGGTTGGTGTGATATCGCCTAACTTTCAGAGTCAATGTTTGTGCAGCAAGTGCACTAGAGTTCAGGTGCCATGAAGGCCACCTGTCATGATATCAGACACCAGTGCTGTGGTTCATATAACAGTGATAAAAATAACACTTTCCTTAAGCAAACTATAGTGTAAAGTGTAAAAGAAATATTTGAGAAATCTTTAAGTTTTCACATTCACTCTTAAAAGTAACATTCTCCAAGAAACATTGCGTTTGCTCATTAAACTTCTGTAAAGAATTTGAAATGCAAATAATGAGAGATGGAAGGAAAACACTACTCGTAAGTATTATCAGTATATACTGTATGGGTGTTTCCTGGTGATAGGTTGTGGCTAGAAGGATAAGTTGGTGGTTCATTCTGCTGTGGCGACCCCAGGTTACTTAAGGGACTAAGCCGAAAAGAAAATGAATGAATACAAAAACTAGAACCTAAAGTTCGTTGACGAACTTTGATGTTGGCTTGAGAAAGCCAATGTGACTGCGCTAGGACTGGGAATGGCAGTTGGCAGGGAGCACAGTGGTTGCTAGGCAGTTGCTAAAATGTTTATGGCATTGCTAGGTGATTGCTAAGCAGTTGCTAAATGTCACGTTTGATCAAATGACATGTTTGATCAAATGCTAATACTCAGTGGGCATTTTTAGCATTCATTATTGCACTGTATAGCCTGTTTTATTGCTATGGAGACAATTGACAGCTTAGTGATGATACATCAAATCTTCTTGCCAATATGAGTGACATAAATCAACCCCGATGTCTCTTTGACAGTCAAAAATTGGACGTAGACATTAAAAAAAAATGGCTTGCCACATTTTATTGAAAATATAATGCTTAATATGTGTGAAAGTGATACATTGAAAAATGGCTTGCCATATCAGTAATAAAATAGACTTTTTGTAAAAACGGATTGCCATATCAGTAAAAAAATATCGAGTTTAAGTCATGGAGTTTATGGCTTGCCATATTTTGAAAAAAATTATGTTTAAAATTATTTATTGGAAAACTGTAAGATTGATAAACCTGACAAGACATAGCAACAAAATCTAATGCAGAACACAGCTTTTGGCCAAATCTGGGGCTTGTATAAATTTTTCATGTGCCCAGATTACTAAAATTTAATATTTATAATTTTATAAATTCAAAAACGATAAGTCTTATCGGTATGAGGAGAAATAGCAACAATCTTGAATAAAGAAGGCACATTTTGACCAAATTTGGGCCTTGTAGCATCAACTGCCTAGAAGGAAATTGGACGGAGTAGTATAACAGTATGTTGGCTTTCTCAAGCCAACATAACTATAGGAGTAAACACAACTGTTTCGTGTAACAATACAGTAATTATTGGAGAATGTATAACTTTTACACATGCAAAAGTTGCTCATGTCATCACAATGTCCATTTGGAGGCTCTGAAAAAATTCGAAACAAAATGCTATAAATGTGCACAACAATACACATTAAATCTAAACTCAAATGAATATCATCAGTGCCGAGTGGACTGAATCTGTGAAACTTTTAAGCCTCACTTGATGTTCAGTGAACGTTAAATAAGTCTAACACTGGCAAAACCACAATAATTAACTGTGAACAGCAGATTGTTTAAAGAACATAATTGCTTAGTTCTTTCCATGAAACACAGGAAAGCCAAAACAAAACACAATGTGCCATTTAGTTTATCGGAACAGACTCAACAATAACTTCTCAATACTTTACAAAGAGCCATGTCATAAACTTGGAAAATTCAGCAACTAGTTTTTCATCCAAGCAGTTGCAATTTATTGCTATATGTATGAGCAACGACACATTTATAAGTTATTAAATAGATTTCAGTGTGTTATGCCATGTTAAGTCCCCAACTTGAACCAAAATGGTGTTTTGTTGTTTGTCATAACAGTAAGAATACTGTGGTGCTATTTAGGAGAGACTAAAATCATCCAGAAATGTATTTGAATGAACAAAAAATAACAAGTTTAAACCAAATTTTAAATAAAATTAATTAAAATGAAATAATATTTTTATAACAATAATATTTGCTTTATAACACAACTCTGAATGTTTAGCAAGGTAATGAAAAACGAAGCAATACCTCGAAGGCATATGAAGGTGAGGAAGTCTTCTGTCTTGGGTTTGCGACTGGAGAGGAATGTGATGTGTGTGAGCGGCGTGGGCAGAGAGGGGTCGGCCATCTTCACCGGTGTGTTGCTGGGAGAGTTGGGTTGAGACTGAGCAAACTTCCTCTGCGCATGCAGTCTGGGCCTTAACAGAAAAAGAACAGAGAACAATATATTTTAAATACACTTAACCTCTATATTATATAACAAACACTTAATGTATATATTGCTAAAACGTATTGCATAAATCCTCAACTGGCACTGGGATTCAAATAATGCCAAGAGCAACAAATTCCTCTTAACACATTTGTTCTCATGATGCTAAAACTACACTCGGGCTTGCCTGTTGCCATGACTAATTTTGTCGATCTGGATCCAATTCAAACACGTTTTTGGTCTGATTAGCAGACAAGAGCTGCTATTTATGATAATCATTTAAATGTTGATCACTGGATTGAGCACCAAAACAATACAGGTTACAAAACGGTGGATTTTTTTCCCAGAGCAGTATTAACACGTTTAATCTTCCACAGATAAGATGTAAAAACGCAGTCCTAAACACATCGTTCCCCAAACACAGTTTTTTTTAAAATGCACTCTCATAATGCGATTATAGTGGAATGTTGGCAATATTCAGATTACACTTTACATCATGTAAGCACAATGCTTGACATTTAATTCTATTAATACAACAAGGTTCATTATCATAGTAACCATATTCACATTAAACTATGTGGCATGGGCCAGTCTAAATGGTTTGCAGTTGTAGCAATGTGCATTTATCCAGGCAGAGTGCAAAGCAATTGATGAGATGTTCATCATGGTACTGAATAACCATTCATAGAAATGTGTTTGTATTTGATGCAAGTAAGATTAAAACCGTGACTATTAAATGCTGGTGTAAATAATCTAAAAGTAAGGTAAAAATAACCATACTTCTTAGCAAATAATCAGAATAATGAAACTTGCATGTAAACCGGTAGATGTGTTCTTGCCATGAAAAACAAATTCATGATCAATCATCTTATCTGCTAAAGCTTGCACTTGGATTAAAGACATGCTAAACTGTTGTACTTCCCGCTTTAGCACTTGCAAGATCTTGTTTAGCCTCCAATTAACAAAGACTTTGCAGTGTAATCAAGTTCTCCATTACGCATTGTGAAGACTTCAACACTACGGATAAATCAAGCCGCTAATTTCTAGGCCTCTCACTCATTGCAGCTTCTCCATTTGAAGATGTCTAGCTGACTCTACATCTCAGTTCAGCTCTCCCAAGGAAACTGCATGAAATGATAAAAAACAGTGGAAAGTCATACGTCTCAATTCCTCCTCCTCCCTGTGCTGCCAGTGGAAGCACGCGTGTACGCACTTTCCGTTTCAGCTGCATTTCATCATTTTACCCACACGCACTCCCTTTGGTCCACGCCTGATGTTTGCTGCCAAATATGTTCTCCCCACGCAGAATTAAAGAAAATCAGGGGGATGGGTAAAAGACAAACACCATTCACTCCTGTACAAATTAATCTCATTCAATCAGAGGGCCGTGCCTGAGACGGCTTGCCAAACCCCAGCAGCTTTGACGGAGCTGCAACGGCATTGCTAATCAATTCTCACCAGCGCTGTGTTCAGCAGACAGATTGTTTCTCTTTTTTTTTCTTTTTCAGTCTTTCATGGATTTGACTGATGGCATGAGTGCCTATGCCACATAAAATAAAAAGGAAATGCGGAAATGCTGCTACCCACTAAAGACATATATTCTAAAAAAAGTTGTACTTAAACAGTTTAAAACGTGCTTCAAAAAGGAAACAACAGTATAAATCAGCAGGTAACAATAGTCTACTTTAACCATTCAGGGTGGCACTACACTAAAATAAGAACTTCATATATACTGTAAACAAAAGCGGTTTCTTACTATTTTGAATATGAATTATGCTGGTAACTTTTTCATTCCAGCTGGCTCATGGCATTACAAATATATGCACATTAAAAAAATGAACGTAAAATGTAGGCTAACATGAACTTAACCAACCTTCTGTCTGTAACATCTTGAATTTATTGCTAGCTTTGTACCGACTTGCTAAAAAGAACAGCAAATACAAATACAATCTGTCACTGACATTGCTGCTGGATGCCGCTTCAAAACCCTCAATCTCCAAAAAAATGCATAATAAAAAATCCATATAGGGCCTGACTAAATTGACATTCATCAATGGCTGAAACCCTGGTTTGCTGTGTTAGAGTCTATTGCTTTAAGGTTATTGCATGCTAAATCTGAAATTTTTGTCCGTGATTCTTGCACGTTAAAATATAAACTCGACCTCAGGTTGTATAAATCGTATTGACATACTGCCTCCAGAACTTTCATCTGTCATACAAAATTTAAACTGGGTTAAATTTTTTCCGCTTTTCGCATCCGGAAAAAAAAAGCACATGGTCTGCTTTCGATCCATTGCTTTGACACGTCAGTGCGGCCGATATCATGTCTATAGATACTGCCTGTCTCTGTTTAGGATTTGTTTACCAATGTGAATGTGTAAAGTATCACAAGCAAAATATCAAAATTTCACTTATTTCCAGAAAAAAACTTTGCATTTCGGGATAATTGTAGCACAGCTCTTTGGTTAAGAGAACTCTCCTTCCTTTTTATGTAGGCTAGTATTAGATAAACACATGTGCAGGTGTAGCCAATTCCTCTTTCTTTTTCTACTTCGGAGGAGTATCACTGCTTGGATTAATTAATTCTCATTGGACTCAGGCTTGTTCATGTGACGAATTTCACATATGAATACAAAAAAAAACGTATACAAACATTTCGGACTTCAGTGTGCAAAGACCTTAAGTCCTAATTAAACAGATCTGAAACAGCTAAGACAAAACTGAAACTTGCTCCTGGACAAAAATAATTCAACTATTATATCAAATAACAAGATTTATTTCCAAATAAATGTATTGGAATGACAAAAAAAAAAAAAAAAAAAAAAAAAAAAACAGGAACGAAAGAAAGAGTGAAATACCCAACCAGACCTGGCTAAAAACAAGAAATTACAGTGAACTACAGTGGAGACGTGTTATATTGCATAAAGTCACAGTTAACCTACAACTCATCCATTGAAATAGCTCCACACCCAAATATTGACATTAAATAATGCAAAAAGTTAATCGTAACACTGGATGGAGAATGCTGGAGAACTCTGAGTGTTCGGAGTGAGATTTCAGCCAAAAAACACAATAATAAAAAAAAAACATAGCCTTTAAATGTTGCTGCTAGACATTCAACGGAGCACTTAAAGCTGGCCAACTGCCCCATTAATTATTGATTGCTAAAGTGTTTCAAGCAAGATGTTTAACCTCATTTAGACTGGTCCAGGGGAGGAGTCATAACTCACATGAGAAATAAAGAAAACAATCTCTTATTCTCGCCAAGGTTTTCATAAGAAGCCTAAATATTTTTAGGAGTTGAGAACTGCTACTTTACAAGTATTAGCTTAGCTCTAGAGTAACTCTGATGCAGCTGTGCAGGAAAAAAAAAGATCCATTAAAACAACGAAGGATGTCGTCACGGTTCATCGAGTCAGTCTAGACTGCTCTGAATCTCAAAGATGGTCTGCTTTTATTGGACAATTTATCCTATCTGTTCCTCATTACAGGGTATAATGGCCAACTGTTTGGCATGCAAGTATCCGGTGACAGAGATGGTAATGCATGCAGGGATAGCTGTCTAGATGTACTGTAGCGTAATCCCTACACACTACACAGAGAGCACTTTTACAACTTAATGCATGTCTGTCACCACATCTGTACAGTCTAAATACAGACTCGTATGATTTAAGCTCAAACAGATGAGGGAGACATACAACACAGTTGTCAAACAGGAATGGGATAAGTCCTGGGAAAACACTATAGAACTGCAACTTTCCTAGAATGTTATCTAAAATGGATTACTGGAAACCGTTGATAAAAACAATTATATCATCAAATTGGAACAAACAAAACCCATTGCAGCTTAAGAGTTTGAAAGATGATGTGTAAGATGTTACCTTAGCTACCTCATTTGACAGCATACACAGCACATAAACAAGTTTTAGAGAGTCCCAGTGTTTTGAAGCTCTGCATACTTTCCCATGACTATTTGCAGAGGTTGTGGCTGTCCCCAATTATAGTGTGTCTGAACAAATTAACGGCTTCTTCCAAATAAAGCTAGGCTCTAAATGAACTCTGTCTTAACTTTAAAACTCTCCTGTCAATCAGGAAAGTATTATATATATATATATATATATATATATATATATATATATATATATATATATATATATATATATATATATATATACTCTGAAAGTGGGAGTCTGTAAATTGCAACATGACTGATGGAGGGTGGAGATGGGATCCAACCACATCCTCCAGACAGGATGGGTAAAGAGGGGCCATCAGATTGACTGCTCTGGGCAATCCGGTTCCGCTATTCTTATCCTTCCTCAATGAGCAAGAGACACTGCAACACAATAGCCCCATGGAGCTTCCCAGCCTGTGCAATCCTTAATGGGACAGATATGGGTTCTCTTACAATGCCAGTCTTTTAACAAGAGGCTCATGCATAATTTACAGCTGATAAAAACCACAACGGGCTAAGGTCACTCCAGGAACTAGGGCCCTGATCCTATTACCATTGAGCTTGTGGAGGCCAAAACCCATGATGAAGAGCAGCGACTGAGGTCAAGTTTAAAGGGTACAGGATTCATTTATGTAAATCTCTCTTAGGGAGCCGATTGGTATGAACAGAGATGATTAGAAGACATCCCAGAGTGCATCTATCTTCAAAGGGACAAGTTCCAATGTACCTGGCGACCAATTCTGCCTCAGTATTAAAAATATCTACCATAAATTTCCCTTCAGTTGTAATGTGTTTTACTGCATCAATAGTTTTCAAGGTCCCCGTCTCCAATAAATCTTCAATTTAAGATATATACATTGTAAATCTGTCGATAATCCACCTCTAAATTGCTCTACTGAAGTCTTAATTCAGTACATTGAACTGATTTGTCTACATTTGTAGTCTTATGCCTCAAAAATGGTCTACAGTCAACATATCCATATTCAAATTTGACTCACTAATGATACAATGATTAATGCCTCAACCTCTAGTTCCAATGTATATCCCTTCAAATGTTCCTTTAGTTTCAGTTCCAGTCTTCAGTTTTCAATGTCTAAACTTCCAGACTGCTTTACATGCTTGGTCAGACAAACCTGCGTGATAATCTGCCTCACGTTTTTAATATATTTGCATTCAAAAGACAAAGTTACAATTTCTTCCTATAATTTTAATGCTTCCGCTTCCAGATTTTCTCTCTCTTTTATCTGTGTGAGAAGATGTGCCATGTATAAAAGAGTAACAATGAGGTTAGAGAAAACTAGAACTCATACAGATCAGCTCAGCTGGCCAAGTTGTGGAGAGAACCAGACAAAAGTGGAGTGGTTAAGGTGGAGAAGGGGCAGTCAAGTGAAACAACCGAAAGGGGAATAAAGCAAGGAGCAAGCACCTGCTGGGAGGCGCAAAGAAAGGGATTATTGCAGGATGTCCCGATTCATCCACCTCTAATCCCTATGCCTCACCCTTCAAAGAACGCCTTGCTCTGGTGTTATATGTGAAGTCTTCTATGTCATTGATTAGCTTTCAGGACAGCAGCAAGAGCAAGTAGTTGGGTTAGCTCTATTAGAAAGCAAAAAGGAACAGTAACTGGATCCTTGGGGCTTATTGGCTGGTAGCAGGGGTGGGGTGACAAAATACTATAGCAACATTTAAGGGCATACTCACAACTAGGTAGAGTTGCCTTAAACCGTGCTGAAGCATGATTGCATGTTTTAGTCGTTTGGGATGCAGTGATGCAGTCAAATATTTTGCCGAACAGATCCACAACTTTTGACGCTTAGAAAATCATCATAAAAGTCATCGTACCACACACATTACGAGGTCTGCTGAAGGTGCAGCTGACGTGCAGCAAGGGGTTTGGGTCTTTAATAAACTATGACAGTTTGTGTTCAATGAAAAGTAAGAATAATTTATAAATCCATATGAAACAGTGCCTTAAAAGTGATGCCGCGTCTTCAGTTTTGGGCTGAGGCATGCTTTGCACTGACACTACAAGTGTACTGCACCAAAGATCAACCGATGCGCATTCTGGCACACATCTTCCAACCGGGCCAGGGCTGGCCAACTGAACCACGCCTCGGTCCAAATCGGAGCACTCTTACTTGTCAAATGAACCAGGAAACGTGCCTGGGATTGGTTCGTATAACACAGTGTAAGTGCACTCTAAATCACCTTGCTTTACAAAAACAGCTGTTGTGACTGGAATGAACAAGATTTATATTAATCATTCCTAGCCCCGATCTATTTTCAATTCTTCCTCAATCAACTATCCACACAGATAAATGACATTAATCTGTTTTCTCTGCTTTAAATGCAATAACAGGAACCATGTTTAAGCTTAATCAGCTGCATGTTGAGAAGTTGACTTTCAATGTATCTGCCTCTAAATACAATCTTCAACTCTAAACAATTGAAGATGTCCCACCTGTATACACAGTAAAGAACCTATTAAACACAAGCCTCATTCTAAGTGGACAAGTCCACAGATCCTGCTGGTTTGATCTCTAGTAACATGATCTCCTTTGGCAGTTGTGAGCATGCAACGTGACGGTAAAGTAAGACAGGTATTGCAAGCCCTTTGGAACTCCGCTGAATGCTTGAACCCTCTAGTTTGTGGGGTCACTTTTGGAGGTTGACGTTCCTCTAAAAGAGTACCAAATTGTGTCGAACAGAAGGAGGAGTTGGAGGACTTCCACAAACAAAAGCACATTGGTGGCGCCAGGGGTAAAAGGGACGACCCCTCCGGTGTCAGCACCTCCCCCTGCACCCCAGATCCCAGAGCATCAAAGCATTCCACAGCGGCTGGAGTCACTCCTAATCTCAGCAGCAGGCTCCAGCTCTCTCCGGATCAGATGAGAGGAGCAGGGGAGAAGCTCACAGGGAGGGAGAAAGAGATGAATGATTGCAGAAGAGAGATGGATGGAGCCATGAAGTGAGGGCAGGCACTGACAGACCCCAAGGGCAGATATGTTTGAGTTTTAGGAAGGGAGCGAGGGGAGGAGGGGTGTATATAAACCCTTTGTGTGCAACACTGATTCATTCGGCCTGTTTTCCGTCATGTGCATGTATTAACATGGAGGCAATGTTGAGATAACAGGATCGGTATCCTACCCTTATGAATCCAACAAGGTGATATATGGAAAAAAATTAGAATACATAGTAAATAAAGGCATCTTTTTGATGCGTTTGTATGAATACAACTTAAACTTGTCTGAACGGGTATATATAGTATTTTATACCACTGCATGGGGTATGTTACAGCATGGTTTGATTCACTTTAGCTTGGTGTTGCTTGGCTCGCTGGATCCACTCCTTGGATAACAAAGAGAGGAACATCAGAACCTCTTTTACTTTGACACTGGCATTGATGATTCTCTTGGACCAATCAGTATGGTAATGGTAAGGCTCACTTAAACCTCACCTTTAAAAAGCACCAGCTGCTAGGTAAAGAATGTAGCGGAAAAGCCCCCAAAATGGGCCGCACCAAAACACATCATGCCATTCAGTGGAAAAGTGCCTTATATGGCAAAATTGTAACTTGGACCTTGACTTAAAGAATTAGGGTGTTTTTTACACTAGCCTTATTTAGTTCAGTTGAATTGCACTAGAATTCGTTTTCCCTCTTGGTGCGGTTCGTTTGGGAATGTAGCAATCGCACTCAAGTGTGCACCAAAAGCAGACCAAAAAAGCATACCGAGACCTCATTGAAGTGTTGGTCTCGGTACGGTTTCAAACAAACCCTGGAGTGGTTCGTTTGTGATGAGAACATGACCCGTACTAGAAAAGATCCAACCACAAAAAGTACCTTAGTCAGACATTTTGTGTTTGTTTACTTGTGAGTTTTTTAATGCCATTTTCCCACACGTTAGTTCTGACCAATTGAAAAGCAGTTTAGGAAATACATTCAATAACATCTGGCCAATGAGTGATGTGGATTTTGTCACATGACTGCATTTTGGTTCTTTTCAACTGGTTCGGACCAAAACAATCAGTGTGGTGTAAAAAAAAGACCCAAAAACGGACAGAGGAATTTCTTGCCCTTGGTCCGGACCAAATGAACCAAACCACAGATGTGAAAGCACCCTTACTTAACTGACAAATCCTATAATCTTTTGATATACCCAAAACGGCCAATGACAATATGTTATAACTTCAGCAGAGACACTCATGGTCTTCAACTTACAGCATCTGTTTGAGTAAAATGCAGTTTATCTGATTTGTATTTTTAGAGCCAAACAAATCCTGCAGATTGACGGTGAGCTCTAAGATTGTTTACTTTAAATCTACTCATTCAGATCTGTTCAGTACACATCTCATCATAGTTAAATCAGTCTTCCGTCTATGCTATTGGCTTTACTATAAGTGCTTGGATAGACAAACACAAACACCTGTCAATCAAAAAAATTCAACAGCATACAAAGCATAAATACATGTGAGAACTTGTGGACAGAGCACTGAATTTCAATTACTTTGCTTTATTATCTGATGGGATAAGACTGAGACTATACAAACACTGCTGACCAACATAATATCAGTTGACTCATGTTTAACTACTGTTCAAATAATGCCCATAAATAGATCTAATTCTGAAACCTCGGCGTATTGTGAGGATAGACAGATTTTAATTTAGTTTAACATGTATATTTCTTTTGAATCTCAAAGAGACGGAAGCAATTTACTTGCATTTTATCATAAAACTGAAGATAAAAGTCAACTACATAGTAAAAAGGAGTAAATAACTGCATTCTTTCTTCTTTTTTTGAAGTTTCTTCCAAAGGCATGCACATTCTCTACGATTAATAGTGGTCATTTTTTAAAATCACATTATTTCTTGATAATTTATCATTTCATAAACATTTAATGATAAAATAACAGCCATAATTTAAACTATTCATACAACTATGTTCCCAGACAGATAAAGGTGAAAAGTACTGCAAGATAAATAGGTATGGGCCCATTTTTCTGTAAAGTCAAACATCTTTCATTCTCTTGCTGGCTTGCTGTTTCTGGTACACATGCTAGCGCTCACTCTCTCTCTTTTTCTTGCGCTCTGTTACAACTAAACAGCTCCAGATGGGCCACATGGTCCTGATAAAGTCTCCCAGCAGCCTCTGCCAGTGTGAAGCAGCTGGCTCTGAGAGTGCCGTGAGGAGCCAGAGGCACATGTGCCGAGCAGCCCACAGCAGCCAGGAGAGCGCACAGGGATCCCTGATTCTAGGTCATTCATGAGCCTGCTCCAATAAACAGTGCTGAAATGATAATCGCTACAAAATGATGACAAAGCATAACCACAAAGAGCAGGTTGGGGTGGAGGGTTAATAAAATAAATAGGGTAAATATTATGTGGAGTATTTTTTTTTTGTAGTCTAATTAGTAAACTGAGGTGGGAAACAAAGTTGTAAAAATATTGTTTATTTATTACTTTATTTAAAGTTTTTTTATACATGTATACACAGAACAAGAACAAACAGTGGCTTGTACTGTAGGCATACAAAGGACAATACAAAAGAAAACAAAAAAGAAAGACACATATCATAGTCACAAAACATACAATCAAAACTAGAGAGGGTATATAACTTAAACCTCAGATGGGGACACTGGATTGCTCTTGAGATATAGATTTGTCAAATAAATCAAGAAATTGACCTCAAGTAGCCAAAAATCTTCTTATGGAGCTAGTCCTTAAAAATCTGAGCCTCCATCTGAATAACAGATATGATGTCAGGAAATTTTTTTTTTATTTAATTAGATAAAAATGTGCAAACTAATGATTTAGTCGAGTCGCAAAACATCAAGCACTGGCAAATAACACACTGATACTTATATAATGTAACGTGTTATATATTTTTAATAAAAATGCCATGACATATACAATTAATATATTAACCTGTTCCAATAAAGGATCCACCTGTAAGAATTGATTTACGAAAATGAATAAACATTGAATAATTTTTCATATTGTCTTTACATTAAATGTGTCGCTGCTCTGGAACATAAGGAATGTATTTTACAACTATTTTGTTAGTTGAAGTGACATTCAATAAAAGTATTAGGTCTTTCATTTGATTTATTAATTAGCCATTGACAGGGGCATATTGGACATTTTAAAAGGGGGCGGGGACGGCTGTATGAGATCATACGTTCATATAATTATTAATCACCTGTTTCTAAATGGTCTGTCTCTAAAAGTGAGGGGGATGGATCCCCCCTGTCCCCCTCAGTTGCTACGCCCCCGGCCATTTTGATAGTATTTTACCATTCATATGATAACATAGCAAACATTTAAAAAAAAATGTTTTATTGTGTTCAAGAGAACAAGGTCTGGAAGCATTTGAGGGTGAGTAAATCATAAATAAATATTGTTTGAGATGAACAATACCTTTGACCCGTCTCAGCAGGGTGCTTTCACACCTCTAGTTTAAAAATGCTAGGAAAGTGGGTGAGTCTAGTTTTGTTTAGGTGGGAGTGTTGAGTGGAAAAAGAGGAAAGGGTTTGCATAAAAAGGGGAGTTTCAGTAAGTGCACTATAGCTGATTTACACACTGGCAATAAACACAGATGCAGGAGAGATAGACAGTGATTCGGGGAGCAGCCTTTACAGCGGATCTGAGAGCTGTGTGGAAGTGGAAGATTTTCAGTCCATAATATTGTAGTGATATTACTGCAAACTTAGTAAATAAATTCATTTTGACTAAGGTATGTCTTTAAAACCTGAAAGAGTACTGCTGATGATACTCATTTTGCCATCTGAATAAACAAAGAACATTTATGACATACTTACCAAATCTGTAGAGATAGGACAATCAACACGAACTGGAACCGCGTCTTGTTTTTTTTTTTAAATTTATTTTTAAAGGTACAAGTGGCAAATCCGGATTTCACCATTTTGCAGATTTGAAAAAATGTTCCTTACAAATGTTTTTTTTGTCATGTTTTAGCAGACCACTGTAATCCAACTGCTTGGATCCACACGCAAGCTGTGCTCTCATCGTGGGAAAATGGAAACAAAACCTTCATTGCAGCACATTCGCAACACTGACGACCCACGCTAGAAGTTACACAATGATCTCATCTCCGTGACATTGCGAATTTGTTTTAAACAATGCAAATACAAGCAATTTTCACTTTTTAGTGAAATATATGTCTCCTAATAGTGTTTTTAGCAACGTGGGTTACATACAGTTGAAGTCAGAATTATTAGCCCCCCTGTTTTTTTTTTCCCCAATTTCTGTTTAACGGAGAGAGGATTTTTTTCAACACATAATAGTTTTAATAACTAATTTCTAAAAACTGATTTATTTTATCTTAGCATTTATCTTTTGCATATCTTTGCAGTACATAATATTTTACTAGATATTGTTCAAGACACTTCTATATAGCTTACAATGACATTTAAAGGCTAATTAGGGTTAACTAGGCAGGTTAGGGTAATTAGGCAAGTTAATGTATAGCAATGGTTTGTTCTGTAAACTATCGAAAAAAATATAGCTTAAAGGCGCTAATAATTTTGACCTTGAAATGGTTTTTAAAAAATTAAAAACTGCTTTTATTCTAGCCAAAATAAAACAAATAAGGCTTTCTCCAGAAGAAAAAATATTATCAGACATACTGTGAAAATTTCCTTGCTCTGTTAAACAAAATTTGGGAAATATTTAAAAAGGAAAACAAAATTCAAAGGGGGGCAAATAATTCTGACTTCAACTGTATATGACTGTCAACATCTCAAAAAATGCGTTTTGGTGTTTCGTGACCCTTTAAATGCTGATTTGCTGCTCAAACATTTTTTATATTCAAATATTATTTATATTATTTTTTTTAAATGGCTGTGCTACTTGCAATTTGAAACAACAAATTTAAAAACACCTTTTAATGCAAAATATTATATTAAAAGAACTTTGTACGAAATTTCAAAAATTGTTATAAATGTCTTTATTATAAATGTTTTTACTATAATTTCTGTTTCGTTTAGCGCAACCTTGCCAAATAAAAAATATTTCTTTGTTTAGAAAAAAAAAAATAGTGTACTGGAGTATAAATATTATTTAAAACTCAAATATTACTTCTGTTCTTCCTCTGACAGAATACAGAAAGCTGAAACAGCCTGCATTAGTAGACCTAGAAAATAAATGGATTTCATTGCGAGGTTTCTCCCTGAACATGACATTTGGACCTGCAAATACACCATAACTAATTTCCTATATTGCTTTCCTGCCTACCTGAGTCAAGTTCTCTGGTCAGAAGCCTGAAAGATGCTTTGGTATTGGATTGACCTTTAATGTTGAACCCTGCTTCTCTGCCTCCATATATCAGCTCATTATTCAGGTGAGTCCAAAGATGTGAGGTCACAGAGGTGACAAAGAAAAACACACAAATCTGACCCCTCAAATGTCATCGTTCATCACATGAAATACAGCTATGGAATTAGCATGCACTTTAAAAGAAAAAATAGGTTTCTTCTGTCTCTCTTTTTTTTTTTTGCAATACAAAGCCCTTAGCAGCTAAACACATGAGAGATTCAATTATTAAGGTAGATATGTTTAAGCCATCATGTTTTTGCTTAAGTGCACTGCATCACTGCTAAGCATCAAACCACTAAAAGCCTGATATCAGCTTTTCTCTCAGCACCACAATCATTTTACATTATCCTCGATCGAAGTACGCCAGGCTAACAGAAAGACACTTAAAGCAGCTGAAGGCTTGGCTAACTTAACATTAACACTCTTTACACAGGTCACAAGCACGAATAAAATAGAATAAAATAAAATAGAATAAAATAACAAATAAAATAAAATAACAAATCAAATTAAATAAATAAAAATAAAATAAAAAAATTATAAAATACAATAGAATAAAATAGTATAATTTAATATAAAAAATAAAATAGAATAGTATAAAAGAAGAATAAAAGAAAAGAAAATAGAAGAAAATAGAATAACAAAATAAAAATAAATAAATTTTATAAAATAGAACAAAAAATTAAATAAAATAGATTAGAACAGAAGAGAATAGAATAAAATAGAATAAAATAACAATATAATAAATTAGAATAAAATACAATAGAATAAAATAAAAATAATAAAATAAAAACAGAAACAAATTAAATAAATAGAATAAAATAAAAATAAAATAGAATAAAATAAAATAGAACAAAAAATTAATAAATTAGATTAGAACAGAGGAGAATAGAATAAAATAGAATAAAATGACAATATAATAAATTAGAATAAAATAGAATAGAATAAAATAAAATAAATAGAATAAAATAAAAATAGAATAAAATAAAATAGATTAGAACAGAAGACAATAGAAATAAATAGAATAAAACAAAATAAGAATAGAATAAATTAGAACAAAATACAATAGAAATAAAATTAAATAGAATAGAATAAAATAAAAATAGAATAAAATAAATAGAATAGAATAAAATAAAAAAAAATATTATAATAAAATAGAATAGAACGGAATAAAATAAAAATAATAAAAATAAAGTAGAATAGAAAATAGAATAACAAAAAAAGAATAGAATAAAATTAAAAATAAATAAAATATAGAATAAAATGTAAAATATAAAATAAATTTTTTTAATTTAAATTTATCAAATGTATTTTTATTATTTTTATAATATATAATTTATGACTCTGCTGCTTTTTGAAATTGTTTAAGATGTTAACTGCCTTTTACCTATGGTAAAATTCCTACAATTCATATTTCAATGGATAAAACAAAAAATTTACTCACCCTAGTTTCATATCTTTATGAGATTCTCTCTTTTTTGTTGAACACAAAATAAGTTATTTTGAAGAAAGCTGAAAACCTCTAACTATTGTAGAAAAAATAAATAAATGGAGGTAAATGGTTACAGGTTTTAAGCTTTCTTCAAAATATCTTCTTTTGTGATCAACAGGAGAAAGACATTTCAAAAAGTGAAGGATGAGTAAATGGCAGAATTTTCTGTGTTTGTGCTGCTGAAGGGGAGATTGATGACCATTTAGATTGATTGAGAGTGTAAAAGAAAAAAAATCTATTTTGAGAAAATGGCCTTTAGGAATATGTATAGCAATTGAAATCTACAGGCACAAATTGCTAAAATGTGACAAAAGAAGCACTTAAGAGTGTCATTTTATTTACATTAGAGTGGGAAAAAACACTTATGAAAAGCCAACAGGGCTGAAATCTCAAAATGGACAGGTGCATAAAAAAATGATGATGAAAGTGTTTTTTTTTTTTCAACTGAAAGCTATTTATTATGTAATGCAAAACGTGAGCTGCTAAGTCTGCAGAGAGAGAGAGAGAGAGAGAGAGAGAGAGAGAGAGAGAGAGAGAGAGAGAGAGAGAGAGAGAGAGAGAGAGAGAGATGAAGGAAGAAAAAAAAAAAAGCAGACAGAGATACCAGTACTCTTATAAAATCCCTGTCTAAATCCCAAGTCCCCACTTAAGATGTCTGTCACTCTTTATCCAGGGCTGCAACTTAACCCAGCCAGTGTGGTTTCAACAATAGAGCAGACGTGCTGCGCTCAGACAGGTGGTCTAGACTGGCACGGAGCCAGACGCTGAGGGCCCACGCCACCCTCCCTCTGTTTTAACACATCCGTCTGCTGCTCATGCGTGATGTCACACTGATGCACACTGACGCTGGGCATCTTTGGCCACAAAACTTCAACAAAAACATGAAGAGACTGATAGCACAAGGTCATTAGGAGCTTTTCAAGCATAAAATGAGATGGAGAGATTTCTGCTGGATCACCTCTAGGATTTTCATTATTAGGAAAGTCTGATGCAGGTGTTGTGAGAAAGGGAAGACTAATACTGCAGTAACAATGTATGTTTGGTATCAAAACATTCTGAAATACTGAGACTAAATGTGGCTTTCTGGATCACTCACAATGGTTTTCTGCATTTATTGTTAATTTCGGTCTTAAAATACTCCTGATATATTTATCTAATCTGCAGGATGGCACTAAAAAGCAGTATTTCGTGCAGGAGAGACAGTTTGCCTAGAAGTAAAACATAAAGCTAAAAATATTAGCAAATTACTTTTCTGGAGAGTCAATTTAAAATGGAGAATGAACACTGTGAGAATGTTTGAAATTGCTAATACAGATATTTTTAAGTAAATCTTTATAAATACAGACAAGGAAATCTTTATAAATATTGAAGTGAAGTGAAAAAAGACCAAAGTCTTTCTTTCTTGGCTCAACAGGTTTTTGATCACTGTGGTTCTAAAACGTTTAAACATGCAGTAGTTTAAAATTAGTCATTTTAAAAAAAGTATAATGCTCTTATTTGAACTAACCAGCTAACTAACTAACTAACGGACTAACGAACAAACTAACAAACAAACTAACGAACAAACAAATGAACAAACTAACTAACGAACAAACTAAAGAACTAACAAACTAACAAACAAACAAACTAACGAACTAAGGAACTAACAAACTAACTAATGAACTAACTAACGAATTAACAAACAAACAAATGTTAAAAATAATTTGAATTTGTAATGAGAATCAGTATAAAAGTAAAAAGTTTACACGTGCACTAATTTAAAACGATAGTATAATGCTCTTTTTTAACATGAATGAACGAGTTTTAAAAATAATTTGAATCTGTAATGAGAATAAGTATAAAAATACTAGCTCTGAAGTGTCACTTTTAGCCAGGTTCAAAACCACAATATTTTGGTCTTCTACAATGTCATGCATTTTTGACTTTTTTTTTTTTTTGTTGGTGATGAAAAATAAACCATTCCTGATCAATCCTCCTTTACTATGCTTAATGGAATGGATGATTTCCTCAAAAAGGTCTAACAAGTGACTGGAAACCAAAAATTGGTTCCTGAAGCACTTTAAATCTTGTTAAGAAAGAAAAAAAGTGAACTTTCGACTGCATATTTCAAACTAGCAGCACCAAAATATCCAACATGTGATGCACATAACTGTTTTTTTTTTATTTCAGTTTCTTTTGTCTTTTATGAATTAAAGCAGAGATGACGAAACTAGGGTCCGCAGGCCAGAGTTGGCCCATGGTAATCCTTGATTTGGCCTGTCCTCCCACCTTAGAAGAGATTTAGAATGATGGGGAGATTGGGGGAAATGCCTTAAACAGAGGTCATCATTACTGATTTAAAGTAACCTTTTGTTTCTTTGTTTTGTTTGCTGAGCTACAAAAAAAAAAAAAAAAAAAAAAACTGAATTGAAATGCTTCAACTAAATGTTGTGCATGAAACAGATTTTTTAAAATAAATACTCTTACTTGAAGGTAGAATAAGGTATAATAAAGTATTTTTTCTATTTTTATTTTAAAATATTAATAAATTTGGGATTTACAATGTCAGCTTTAATATAATAGTTTGGTATATTTACCTCCGGCCCACCACCTTCAATCACATTTGGTTTCTGGCCCTTTATAAGAAAAAGTTTGGGCACCCCTGAATTACAGCAACATCCTCAAACATAAGTGAGACAGAACTGGTCTGATAATAAGTAGAACGAACCTGGCAGAGAAATAAAACCTGACAAAGGTTTAACCAGTGTGTTGATGGAGATATGGAATAGTTCAGCCAAAACTGAATATTCAGTCATTCTTTTCTATCTCATTTTAGTCCAATTCCTTTCTTTTTATTTTAGCAGCTAATTCAAACTAAAGAACTTTAGCACAAGCAATTCCTTTTCTTTTCATTTTGGCAGCTAATTCAAACAAAATAATTTTCACACAATCAAAATTACTGTCTGAGTTCCAAGCTACAACCAATATCACAGAAACATTTGTGAAAAGTGTGCAAAGTCAATGTTCCTGTCAATCCAAATGTAACACCATATTCCATAGACGAAGCAAACGGATATCCTGTTCATGCTTTTGAGTTTCTCAAACAAAGCTTTTATCTTTTTACAAGCCCAATATCATGTCCTACTTAAACTAGGTAGACTAGTCCTTCTAGGTTCATAGTAACAGCCTGTGAACATAACGGTGAACTGAAAAAACCTGTTCAACATGAATAGTGGAAACTGGATGAAACCAGTCAGACCAAAAAAAATCAGTTTCAAAAACATCCTTTGTTGTCATTATGCATCATATGCTCAATGAAGACTGAGCTTGTGATCTGTGATAGACCCCTTTGTGGATTTTTTTTGACATTCTGAACTATCCTGGTGTATCACTTATGTTTCTAAAAAATAAAGAGGACACACTCTTACACAACACAGATTTTTTTAAATGATTAATCAATGACTGAAATTAATGAATTAATCCCAAAGTTTGCTTCAGCTGGTAAACGTATTTGAACTTCAGCTTTAATAAATAATAATTAGTTTGTCTCGCAGTTTTTTAACGTTCAGTCAATCTTTTCTTACAAATTACTTTACCGGTTACTATTATTTTTAAACTATGATTCATATAGTACTTACCGTACATTGGAAATACATACTTACAAATAAATGGTCAACATTGCTTAACTATAAAATATATAGTATTGATTGGATTTGTGTTTAATTAGTTCATTCGATAATAGCTATGTTGACATCCAAAGATGCGCTTAAGATAATTGCATAAAAAGACATGCGAATAGAACACCGTATCCATCCAAGTAATCAAAGAAAACAAAATCATCACTTCCTGACTAACTGGCACCAAATATCAAAAGTAAAAACTTAATTTGGTGCGGTAGGAGGAGCTGCGTCAGTCTTTTCTGACAGTTCAGGAGGTAATTATTAATATAATAATACTAATATTGAAATGGTTAAGGGATTTTATAATGACCAATACAACATTTCAGATGTTTTACAATGCGGTCAGCCTGATGGTTTGTCCATTCACACACATTTTTACCATCACATGATCTCTTATAACAAAATCAGATGACTTTTTTAATGTGCATTCTGGAACTTGTTTGGTAAAAGTGTTTCCATCGTAGTTCATGTGCATCTTTTCTTATTGAATAAAAAGTTCATCCTTCTCAGTTATCTGCATCTGTTTTTTATGTGCACTTTCAAAAATTCTCCGCATCATGGCGTTTCCGCTAATCGTTTTTTATGGGCATATCCAAAATGCGCATAAAAATAGGTGGATGGAAACATAGCTATTGACCATTTAAAACGTTGACTAGATATCAAGTCAAGTCAAACTTTATTTTTTTTAATACATTAAAACAACACGAATGTTGAGCAAAATGCTTTACAGACAGCTCAAGTACACAAATAATTAGGAAAAGAATCATATTTTATCCAATACGTTAAAATAATAAAAATATTTGAAAAGATCAATCCAAAATAAAATGATTTCTAGAGGTAATGCTATGGAGCATACTGAAAAAGGCCTATCTCCCTTTGTCAGCAATTATATGATTTAGAATAAATAAATAAATAAATAAATAAATAAATAAATCTTTATAAATATTAAAGTGAATTGAAAAAAATCTTTCTGAGATGTCTTGGCTTAACAGGTTTTTGATCACTGCTGTTCTAAAGAGATTAAACATGTAGTAACTTAATATTAGTCAGTTTAAGAAAGTATAATGCTCTTATTTTAACATGAACGAACGAGTGAACGAACGAACAAATGAATGAATGAATAAAATATTAAATTACTGCTCTTATTTTAACATGAATGAACGAACAAGCATGCGAACAATCGAACAAGTGAACAAACTAAATAAATAAATAAATAGTTTCTCTTAGTAACAAGCAAAAATATTCGTTTAGACCAGGGGTCAGGAACCTTTTTTCAACAAAGAGCCATTTCGAATTTTTTTGGCAAATGCATTTTTTTAAAGAGCCATTAGGGATATATATGAAGCATCACATGTTGAGCAAGTCCATGTATTAATAAAGGACATTTGTAGAATTTCTTTCTTTTCACCACTCATGAACGTTGTTTGGATTTTATGGCGCAAGGTTACCATCTAAATGTAAATGGCATGCCTTTTATTGGTGTCGCGATTCAAGTTAGTCCACAGCACCGCACACGGGCATTGGTTGAAACGTCCTTTTATTCTTATTCATTTTGCTGTAAAAATATACAATAAAAAGGTAATTTTAATTGTATTTTTAAAAGGAAACAGATTTGTAGTGACAGTTTCAATTTTTTATTCAAGGGAGACAGCTGGAGAGCCACATATTTTTTGGTCAAAGAGCCACAAGTGGCTCCCGAGCCATAGGTTCCCTACCCCTGGTTTAGACTGTTGTTGCTGTCCCTCATGAAGCTCGACAGACCCCATTCATTTTTAGTGTGTGGAAAATGGCATTTCTTTTTTTTGTTGTTATTTACATTTATGTATGAACTATCCCTTTAAGAGCCACATTTATAACTCAAAGCGATTGCCAAAACAAACTCAAAACTCAACTAATGGAGCATGGCTTCCATTCAACATTGCTCTCAACAAGAATCAACGCACAAAAGCATACACCAAAAAGCATGCATGCCAAAGCGAACTCACCTCACTTAAACCATTGAGCATCATCAGTTAACATTAAATTGACATGCCCTGACAAACTTGGGCACAGCAGTTGAGATTATGGCCCACTGCTCCCACTTATCCAGCACCAGCCAATCGGCAGCCCTGATTGTGTGCTGTGCAAATACCTCAGCCCGAGTCCTCAAACACAGGACATTCCTGCCCTGTGAATCAGCTGAGTTTGGAGCCAAGCAGCCTACCTGAGAGTCTTCTTCTCACGCTATACCTCTCAATTCATGGCTCTGAAAACATGAGTCATGCTCCAATCATGTTTAATCGGTCCGCTCATCGCAGACATCGATCTGCAGTGCCATTAGACTGGGTTGAGTAGTAAGACGCACGACCAGCGGATTTAAAGAAAAATCAATGTGCCTATTATTGAGCCATATGTACTGAAGGCATGATCGGCCCACATTTGCATGAATGGGTGCATTTTAAAGTGGATGAGAAGAGGAGACATATCAAGTAGCTTTAAATGTGTATACTGTGCAAAGAATTGATTTGAAACCCCAAAAACTGAAGCTCATAATGCAATGCTTTCAACTAATATTTTATCTTATTATGCTTAACATACACTTCTGGGGTTGAAGGGTTTATTTATAATACAAGTTTATATTGAATTTATTACATATATAATTTTACGATCTATAAAAGTCTCTTATGTTTACCAATGCAGCAATTATTTTCTAAAAATACACTCATATTTGGATATATTATTACAGTTAAAACTAAGTAGTTACCAGAGGACACGGTTGCTCATGCCTTTTGGACTTCTGAATAGATTCTGGACAAACACATTTGACTGGTACTTTAAGGCTTGTAGCAGAGCTTTTCTACCAGATGCCGAACTTGCAATCTTTGGCTTCTCACGAAACACATCTTATCTCCCTCAAAAAATTAAAGAGTCTTTAATGCAGGGTGGTGGCTAAAAAACTAGTGTTTAACAATTGGAAGTCACCTTTATTGCCCTCATTCCAGAACTAGATTTCTGACATGATATCTGTTATTTCAGTAGTAAAAATCAGTATCTCATGATACTTCAGAAATGACTTTAACATAATTTCTGTTCATGAAACTTTTTAAAATCAGTGTTCAAAATAATCACCTTTAAAAAAAAATAATAATAAAATAAAAACGTCGTTTTTTTCAGGAATATAGAATGCATATAAATGCATGAAGTATATTTTCCCTGTTTGATTATTTAGTTTTAAATTTAAATTGTAATTATTCATTTTCCCCCAAAAAAAAAAAAAAAAAAAAAATATATATATATATATATATTATTATATATATATAAAATATTATATATTGCTAAACAAAAAATAAAATAGGTCCATCTAGTGGTTTAAAGCAGGTGTTCCCAGACTATTCAGCCCAAGGCCCCCCAAAAAAATAATGCATGACTCGTGACCCCCAAATTCCTTGGAGGTGATTATAAATATACAAACGCTGTGCACACAACAAAAAGCCTATATAAACATGTGCATATTGACAACAAAAAAAGTGCAACAGAATAATAATTGTATAATTTTTTTAGTCATTTATCAATTTGTTTCATTTAATATTAACCTCACCAAAAGAGACTGGTGGACACCGTGTTTTCAGTACAAGTCTATTCTTGGTTTGATTTTGGAGATTGCCACTCAATCAGATCACTCAATGTTGTGGTCTGTATTTATTTTTAATGTATTTGATTGCCGTAAAAGTTTCAGAAAGTTTAACCTGGTGCTATAAAATCAATCTGCTCTAGCTGACACTATTGTTGTATTGTTAATCCAATGAAAACACACTGATGCTATGAAAAAAAAAAATTAAAAGCTGATGGCGAAAAGTTTGTATGATGTTGGTTTTATGCAACTATTAACCACTATTTTTATTTTCTGTGGGTAATGGATAAAATAGGGTAATTTTAATAATTTAATACAATTTATTTGACTTTGGGAACTTTATTTTTTGCTAATAAAATTTTCAAAACTTTTTAAACACTTGACCAGGGTCGCCACAAGCTGCCTGTAGTTTAATGTCTATAGAGTTGAACCGTGGAACATTGACACGAATGGTGCAAAAAGGCCGACAGGAAGACACTAGTATGATATTCTTAACACGCCCCAGGGTAAAGAAATGGTGTAAAAGCAGCATTGGCCCAACACAAAAGAGAATTTGGCAGCGACTGCTCAGCCACTAGAAAAACAATTGGAATGATCCTCTCTTTAAGAAGGGTTCTCAAACAAGTAAACACAAATACACACAAAAAAAGACAGGCCTCTTCAGCGCCTGCCACATTTGGTGCCCCCTTGTCTCCTCTAACTGGGGTTTTGTGTCTATTCAGTGCATCTAGGCGACTGTGATTTTTAAACGAGCGATGGGAAGTCGCCGCTTTGACACTTGGCAGAATTTGGAGGCCTCTCTATTTCCCAATCCTGGGAATGCAAACAGCAGTCATCTCCCAAACGGCTCCTCCTGTAACCTGGCCAGCCCCTGCACCTGTGCCTCTGTCTGTCTCTCCTCCCTTGTGCTCACTCTTTCACTTTCTTTCTTTTTTTTGTTGGCCAGGTGTGAGAGACGTTGGCACTGCCTCAATCCGACTCCTTGTTGTCATCTTATGTGGGCAGCAGATGCCTAATACGTTGACCAGCAAGTCTACACACACACACACACACACACACACACACACACACACACACACACACACACACACACACACATTCAATGGTGTCTAAATCCTGTATGCTAGAATTGGAGTTTTATTTTGTGGAAAATAATCAAGGCTTAAGCGCCATTTGGTCTTTTTGCAGGTATAATGAATAGAGACTGATTAATGTTAGTGCCTTCTGTGCACTTTTTTGAGGCTAAAAAATGTCGGAGGAAAGAAGAAAGCAAGGAAGCCAGAAAGGAAAAGAAAAAAAAGAAGAAAAGGTGGAAGGAAGGAACAATGAATTTGGAGTAATGGATGCTTTTATTACTTCTATGTTCTTTTTTAAGCTAGAAAATTAAAAAATGAATGGATATTTGGAGAATCTGAAGGAAAAAAATTGACACAGATGGAAAGAAAGAAGAAAGCAGGAAAGAAAGAAGGAAGGAAGCAAGGAAGAAAATGAAGGAGGAAAAAAAGAAAGGAAAGAAGGAGGTAAGCAAGGAAGCAAGGAAATAAGATTGAAGGAAGGAAAAAAGATCGAAGGAATGAAGGAAAGAAGGAACAATGAATATGGAGTGATGGATGCTTTAATTTCTTCTATGTCCTTTTTGAAGCTAGAAAATTTAGATTAACGGATATTTGGTGAATCTGAAGGAAATAATGGAGAAAGAAGGAAAGAAAGGAGAGAAAGAAAGAAAGAAAGAAAGAAAGAAAGAAAGAAAGAAAGAAAGAAAGAAAGAAAGAAAGAAAGAAAGAAAGAAAGAAAAGGAAGGGAAAAAATCAGGGAAGGAAGGAAGGAAGGAAAAAAGATTGAAGGAAGGAAGGAAAAAGATTGAAGGAAGGAAGGAAGGAAGGAAGGAAAAAAGACAGAAGGAAGAAAAAAGATTAAAGGAAGGAGAAAGAAAGAAAGAAAGAAAGAAAGAAAGAAAGAAAGAAAGAAAGAAAGAAAGAAAGAAAGAAAGAAAGAAAGAAAGAAGGAAAGAAAAAACTATCGAAGGAAGGTAAAAAAAATCGAAGGAAGGAAGGAAAAAGATCGAAGGAAGGAAGGAAGGAAAAAAGATAGAAGGAAGAAAAAATATTGAAAGAAGGAAGGAAGGAAGGAAGGAAGGAAGGAAGGAAGGAAGGAAGGAAAAAAGATCGAAGGAAGGAAGGAAAAAAGATCGAAGGAAGGAAGGAAAAAAAGATCGAAGAAAGGAAGGAAGGAAAAAAGATCGAAGAAAGGAAGGAAGGAAAAAAGATTGAAGAAAGGAAGTAAAAAAGATCGAAGGAAGGAAAAAAGATCGAAGGAGAAAGAAAGAAAGAAAGAAAGAAAGGAAAAACTATCGAAGGAAGGTAAAAAAATCGAAGGAAGGAAGGAAAAAGATCGAAGGAAGGAAGGAAGGAAGGAAGGAAGGAAGGAAGGAAGGAAGGAAGGAAGGAAGGAAGGAAGGAAAAAAGATCGAAGGAAGGAAGGAAAAAAGATCGAAGGAAGGAAGGAAGGAAAAAAGATCGAAGGAAGGAAGGAAGGAAAAAAGATCGAAGGAAGGAAGGAAGGAAAAAAGATCGAAGAAAGGAAGGAAAAAAGATTGAAGGAGAAAGAAAGAAAGAAAGAAAGAAAGAAAGAAAGAAAGACTATCGAAGGAAGGTAAAAGATCGAAGGAAGGAAGGAAGGAAGGAAGGAAGGAAGGAAGGAAGGAAGGAAGGAAGGAAGGAAAAAAGGATATAAGGAAGGAATGAAGTAAGGAAGGAGGAACTGAATCAAGAGAGGAAAGATGATAAGGAAGTACTTAGTAGGGAAATAGGTAATGAAGTAGGAAATCAATTAAGAAAGCAAGCAAGCATGGAAGGAGAATAAAAAGGAAGGAATCAAGAAGAGAGGAAAGAATGTACGCAAGTCAACAAAGCAAGCACTAAGAAGTGGACAAACTAATCAAGCCAACAAGTAGTGAAGTAGTGAAAACAAGCAATAAGGAAGCAAGCAGGAATGCATGTAAAAAAAATGTCACAAAGCAAACAAGCAGGAAAGCAAGTAAGCAAGTCAGAAAACTGTGCGTCAGAAACAGGAAAGCTGGGAAGCAAATAAGAATTGAAGCAAGTGATACATCAACCAAAGAAGCAATGGTAGAAACCAAGCAAACAGGGAAGAAAGGAAGTAGGGAATCAAATAAGAAAACATCAATGCTAGCTTGTATGAACTAAGGAAGTTGGCAAGTAAGCAAGCAGGAAAGCAAGGAATTAAAGAAAGCCAGTAGAAAAACGAGTACAGACGGATGGTTGACGGATAGGAAATTCCATAAAACTATAGAAGCTATTCATGAAACTTCGTGAGAGCACATGGTGACAGTAGTGATTTCCAGTTTGTGAACCACAATCATTCTTTCGAGCCAAAGAATGATGGATATGGATCTCACTAACTCTAACTCATCATCTAACTTATTATCTAACTCAAATAAATATCGCGTGCACTTCAGTCGGCTCCTCGAACAAGTCTGTTATCACTCCTTCACGTCCTATTTGAAGCTTAAAATTCTACATTAAATTTAAATAACATTCTAGATTCATAAAATATTTCACATTTTATCTCTAATATACATTTGAAGAAAAAAATAAGGTTAGGAATTACACCAGGATGTAAAATAAGAACTATCCCTTTAAGACTCTGCCAACGGTTTAACCATTTACGCTACATCTGTCGCTCTCTACTTCTTTGTGCTTACCAAAATCTCCTGGCTTGTTTTTCACCACCCATTCTCTCCACCCTTCCACTTAAAGCTGATTTAATGATGATGTCTACAGGATAGCACTCTGATTAATGTTTATAACGGGGTATTAAGTGACAGGTAAACCAGTGGCAGGTGCTGCACACATGCTATCTCTCTCTCTTTCCCTCTCATAGGTGCTTGTGGTTTGATAGACAGAAGGTCTCTGTGAGATTTTCTTTTTTTTTTTTTTCTGAAATGGGCTGAAATGGACATCTGCTGGTGTTTGGCCGTTGCGGTGTGGAAATACTGTGTTGTGTGGCATTCGGTGGGCGCTGGGCAGAGTCGTCTTTGAAGCGGCGTCTGCGCTTAGAGCGGTTTTGTTCCCTCGAAGCCGGTGGTGGGATTAATTCAGACTCTCCAGAGGAAGAAAAGCCTCTTCAGTGGGCCTACGCAACTGTTTGTAAGGGGGTTTATGGCACGCCATGAAAGTTGTGCCATTAAACAGTGGGCTTGATGAATAGGTCTTCCATAATGCTAATGCCACCCATCTATGCGAATGCGCGATGGAGGATTGAATGTGGCCATACACTTAGATCAAAGTCAAATCCTGTTTGAAAGGACATGGGCGACTTAAAAATGAGTAACACGGCTAAGAGTTATAATGCCAAGGGGAAAATAAAAGATGGGAATTAGAATGAGGTAAACAATTAGACAGCTGGCTCCAATGTTAAAGTGTTTTTTACTTTTCACCAATAAGTGAAATATATTTGGATTAATGATACTTGGTTTACAGCTCAAATTGATAAAACGTGATTTAATATTGATGGAAAGTATACTGGCTGCAATATAAGGGCCTTAAGTTTTAACTTCTAAAATCTAATTTCTAAATATAAATGAAAATGTTTGTCATTTAGTGTAATAACCATATAACAATTAAACATCCATCTGATTTATATATTGCAAAATAAGTGTGGGTGTCATTTTAAGATGTCTGATATTTTCAAAAGCGTAAAACTTTTTGTTGACATTAATAAAAATATGTGCTTTGAAGAATACTGCCGAAGTATAAAAGCTTAAAATATCAATTAAAGAAAAGTTTGGGACCATAATGAGGTCCTTAAATCATAATTAAAGTTATTAATGAGTCATCAAATAAACCTTGCTCCAAATATGCCTGATTATTATTATTATTATTTGCTATATAAACTATAAGCTTATGAACTATATGTTATAAACATAATAAATAAAGTCACATGCTTTGCTCAGATGTTTTTTTTTTTTTTTTACAGAGTTCAACAGAGATTTTGTCTATCTAGCCTGATCTTTATTTCGTATTTTCTATTGGATTCGAGTCAGGTGATTGGCTGGGCCATTCTACAGCTTGATTTTCTTTCACTGAAAGCATTTAAGACTTTCCTTGGCTGTCTTTTGGATCATTGTGTTGCTGAAATGTCCACTCTGGTTTCATCTTCATCATCCTGCTAATGTAAATGTTGGACTGAAGCAGCTAATATTAATTTACAATGCTGAATGGCAGAGGGTTGCTGAATAACTACTGAGAGATTTCAGCTGCTGTCAGAACTTTCACTGACTTTTTACAGCTCCCTTTTTTCATGTGTTCAATACTTTTTCCCTGCGTCATTTCATTTTATTACACATAACTTACTTTGTAAACTAATTCGATTTGTTTTCTTTGCATATATGGATTTCTTTAGTTGTTATCAACATCTAGTCAAAATTTCAAGTCAACCGCACCTTAGGAATTACGTTTTCTGAGAAAAATGGAGACATGTTGAATACTTATTTCCCCCACTGTTTGTGTATGTACATTACTATATAACTGTATTACTGTTATTTTTTTCCGCACCATATGGTCTTCTTATTAAGTCAAAGCTTTTGTACCCATTCATTGAACATCAAGTGAAAAGAATAACCAGTACATTGTTCTCAGTTTCTCATTTTATGTTCCACTAAAGTCATCCGATTTGAAATGACGATCTAATAAATGACAGAAATTTCATTTTTGCCCTTTTCCTTTGAGTCCTCCACTTCCAATAAATATCACCCAGATGACAAAACAAGCTGCTTTTCTGGAATCCAAACCCAGCCAGGTCATTTAATGAAAAAAATATGAATCTACAGAGAGCGCAGAAAGTGCATTATAAGCTCAGCATGGCCGACAAAATTAGCAGCTTATGATTTTTATGTTTTTCTCACTATTTTCCAGGCAGCGTTAGCCTCAAAAGCACAGTTTAAAAAAAGCTTGCCTACTATTTTTTTTCCTCCAAGCTGCTTGCATCCTCTCTCTCTCTCTCTCTCTCTCTCTCTCTCTCTCTCTCTCTCTCTCTCTCTCTAGAGCTTAACCAAATCAAAGATTACAACATACTGAGAAATTACACGCTGAATAGTTAATTACTGACTGTACTTGGACATATTAACTCTACAGCTTTTTAATTCATAATTAAAAATGTTTAAGCATGTCTTAAAGTGACTAATTAAAAACGACCATGACAGCAATTCATTTCAAAGAATTATCACTTGTTATAAGGTCCTTCGACTCCTTTAATGAAGCTGTTTCTGACTGTCATTTTCTGCTAAACATAGCCAAAAATAGAAACAAATGAAGAAAAAAACCAAAAAAAAAACGATGTGTGACATCTTCAGCAAAATACTGCTTCGAATAAAATCTTTTCCTACTCCAGTCTACAAATGGACTCAAAAAGTGTCGTCTCAGCTCAAGTTTACCACCAGGGACCCAAACAACTCTTTAACATTGACCTCAGAGCGAAAAAGAGCATGTCACTCACCTCTTTTTGGCCGGACCGTCCACAGAATACTCGCTTCCTCCATCTTTCCTCTGAGAGCGAGACCCGTCCTCTTTATGTCCTCCCTTAGACCCATTCAGCTGTCCATTTGACAAGGAAGCTGTGATGAAAAACAGAAACAGAAAAAATTAGAAAGAGTAACATCCTCCATATGCAGCGTGCCATGTATTCAACACTAAAATGAAATAATAATCACCACTCTTTTACTTCAGCATCTGGAAAGAAAGAGATGAAGATTGAAACGTGACAATATAGACAAAAACAGATTTACTGAAAGCTTCTTCCAGCACAAACCTTTTGTGGTTCAAAACGTACAGTCAGAACTTGCACAAAGAAATTAATTCACAATCATTTTTCTGGCTGACCCCATTCGCTGAGCGATTTTTTTGCCACTTGTTTTAATTAATTACTACGCAATTTCACAAAACTGCTGATGGAGGTGGAACGTTCTGCAATTGACCTAATGACAATCAATTAGCAAATTAAAGGGGTCATTTTATGCCAAGCACAGATGTTCTTATAATGTGAGAATTTTCAGCCCATTGATCATTGATTGTCATATTGTAAATGTCCCTTTGTGGGTGTAAGCCAGTTACAATTAAAGCCTGGTCAGTTTAACCTTTTGATATACAGCTTTGTAATTGCACAGTCACATATGTTAAAGCATGAGCATTGATGTTGGTTATGCTTGTGAATGCAATCAGGCAAGAAATTGCATGTGTATCAGTATATTAGATCCGTGATACTGAGGTGCTTACAGATGAAAACAACACTAAACCAAGTCAACCAGGCCTTGCACATTTGGGTGGGAATTATTTTTATTGAGTGTACTGTACTTTGTAGGAAGAAAATTGGATTACATCTGATGTATTTGAGAGAATTTCACCAAGAGCTCTAACTTGACAAAAGTTTAGAATGGTAAGTTGGTCACACTTTTTATTTTGATGGTCTGTTGGTTGAATTTAAGTTACATTGCATCTACATGACAACTAATTCTCATTATATTACAAGTAAACTGTTAGGTTAGGGTTAGTGCAAGTTGACATATACTGCAAAGTTACTTATAGTCAGATAAACATCTGTTGAAGGAGCAGAATCAACAGATAAGCAGACAGTCTACTAATACTCAAATGGACCATCAAAATAAAGTGTTACCATTTAAGAAGTCTGCAATTGTTTCATGCAAAGTACAGCAACAACAATACATTTTAGAAATATTTTTATTATTTAAATATATGAAATAATTAAACTATCTTTTAACATTTAATTTATTACTGTGCTTTTAAAGCTGGATTTAAGCATTATTACTTCAGTCTCATGATCCTTCAGAAATACTTCTAATGTTCAGATTTGCTACTCAAAAACTTGTTTATTGTTATTATTATTTTTATTTAATTAAATGTTTTTTTTTGGGTGGGGGGGGGGGGGGGGGGGTTCACCTTTAATTTAGAGGACAGTAGAGAGTATTGACAGGAAAGCATGAGGAGCAGGAGAGGGGAAGGATCGGCATAGGACCGTGAGGCGGAATCGAACTCGGGTCGCCGTGAGTACCGGAGTGCATGTGTCGACGCACTAACCACTACACCAGTGGCGCCGACTTTATTATTATTATTAATGACGAAACAGCTAAATAGAATATTTCAGATTAAGAAAGCTCGGAACAACAGACTTTATGTAAATCATGAATATTTTGTAACATTACAAATGACTTTTGTCAAAGTCAAGCCAAAGTCAGATCTATTGTCAATCCAACCACGTGTACAGGACAAACAGAAAATCAAAATTGCATTACTCTTAGACCTTAGGTGCATACATACAACATTTATACTTTTTGTATTAACATACAATATTAATACAAAAAGTAGAATTTTAAAAAGAAATTACATTAAACACAATTACACACATAATGTAATCTAAAAATATAAGTAAAAATACATTTTTTAACTATAAGTAATTAATTTGTGAATAATACAATTACAAATATGGGGAAATGGAAAGGAGTGCAAACCACCAGCTGTGCAGATGCAAAACAGTATATAGTGCAAAAAGTACAGTATCATCACTTTTGATCAATTTAAAAGATCCTTGCTAAATAAAAGTAACATTTTTATAATTTCTGTACTAAAATAAAAGTTTATATAAAGAATGATGTTAAAAGCTACAGCTCCCCTTAAAATTAGTTTATTATTACTTTCAATTATTCTTTAATAATAGAGACCAATACAGAGACATGAAATTACAGTAAGAAACTGTGTATATGTGATCACAGTTACTATAAGATCATTGTCGTGGATTTAAAATGTTTTCTCGTGATAGCAGAATGTTAACTTTTTAATCCAAAAATTTAAATCCTTACAATTAATCCTTTAAATGAATTAAATAATAGATCAATACTTAAAATCAATCTATAATCCACGAGTTATCTTTTCAAATGACAAAATGTATTACATTTCTTTTTATTAAGCGCATCATTCATAAAAATAGGTCTATTCAGGTCCATCAATTTTTACTATTGGTCTGAAAATATAACACTCTTATAAAAGACATGAGGGTTACTAATAAGGGAGTTATTATTTATATAAATACTTCATTTTAAATATATATTCTGGAGTCTGGTCAGCATTTATCATGCACTGTAAAACCCAACAGTCAACTTTATCAAATGTAATGAGTGTAATTAACTCATTACTCATTTGAAATAAGTTTTAAACTTAGTGTTGAAGGTAATGAGTTGATTAAATACCTTATTACTTCTTACTAGTAAGTTAACAGTACTCATACAGATTTGTTTTTAACTCAAATGGTTTGTAGCAATTGGTATCCTTAAACTGTTTGAGTTGCCTTAACATATCAGGATTTACAGTAGTGAATTGGTTTGAGTTCTCTTCATTTATTGGGTTTTACTGTGCTCAAACTGCTTCATTTACTCAAATGGATTATTAAGTTCACAATATTATTAAGATTAGTTTTTGAACTTAAATGGTTTGTTGCAATAGGTTTCCTCAAATGATTAGAGTTACCTTAACTTTTTGAGTTTTACAATGTGGAAAAACCTGCATTACAACATCCACAGCACTCATTAACACTCGAGCATCCAGGATTATAGAGTTAAATCTCTATTTACACGACTCGGCTCATTTAATTTCAGTGTTTAGGAACATTTGTTAAGTGAATACCCAGAATCATTCCCAGATCTGGACCTAAAATCTGAAAGAAAGACAAAAAAAAAAAAAAAACAGCTGGAGAAGAGGAAAAACTACAATAAAGCTGCTCTCCAACACATACATGAAAAGCTATAAAAGGGCTTTGCTCTTACATCCAGACCAGCGTGGCTGGACTTCAAAGCATCCAATGCAAGTTTTAAGAGGTCTAATCTCACGGGACGAACATTGTCTTTGAGTAAATTGGGATGGTTTGAATCCAAATAGAAAAGCAGGAGGAAAAAAAAAAAAAACATTGGTGTCCCATATTCAAAACGACTCCTTAAGTGCAAGAGCAAACAAGCTTGTGAGCCGTTGCCTTCATCACGACACGGGAAGCCAAAACCCGAGAGAGCCGGCCAAGCCAAGCCGACGTGGGTGGAGAAGGATCAGATGTAAACAGCTTAACGCGGGCTGCTCGCTTTCCGCGCCGTGTTTTACATATGTTGGTCTCACTTGAGTGGCTGTGTGATAGACACTCGGAGTCTAGTGGAGCCAAACGTCTTCTCTTTCTCTCTCTCCCTGTCTCTCTCTCTCTCTCTAGGCTGCGTGAGTGTGTGGCGCTTTATCAACCGTCTGTCCTTCAGGGCCTCTAATCATATTTATGCGTGTTTAACTAAGCCCAACGCCTCGCTACGTTCACCTCCTGGTTTTCACTGAGAGTGTGTTTTGACGTGCGACCAGTTAGTTAATAATAGAAAAATAGCGTATAGCAGTGTGTGCTCATTTAATTGACGGCTAAAGAATCATTTCGTCACAAAAAGGAGCCAGACTGAATTAAAATACTGAGGGACACATCAGTTGTTTGTTGCTAGGAACCTGACACATTGTGCTTGTTTAGGAGACATTTGGGATAGCTGTGTGCAGAATAATTTTGTATAATTTTGGTAATATTTCAATATCACCACAAACTCAAAAAGGGCTTTTGCTTTTTGTTCAAACTTCTTATAGACTATTTTGAGGGATGTAAACAATAACAATGGTCCAAACGTATTTTCTGTTTTACATTTTTGATTACCATAGCTTCCGAGAATCCTGAAAGATCCACATATTGATAATGTTACGACAGCTGTTTTAACGTTAGGATATGATTCAATTGCTTACTGTTACAGTTATTAAAATAGTTTGACAACAAGCAGGAAATGTTCATGGACCAGCGACATGACCACATTGAAATGGTCTATATGAGTTGAAACAACACAATTCTTACTTTTTTAGGGTGGACAACTTCATAGTTTTATGTTCAATCCACTTAAATTTGTAAAAACTATTATATCAACTTAATCGATTTGTGTTAAGTGTACTGTGAAAAATACAGGGTCCACACAATTCATTTATGTAGTCCCAACACAAACTGATTAAATTAACTTTAAAAATTTGAATAGATTGAATGTAAAACAATTAAGTTGTTCCTAAATATCAAGAATTGTGTTTCTGCTTATTTTAAATAAGTAGTTTGAACAAGCAGCAAAATCTTTTTGAGTGCACTTAATTAAATAAAGTGATTGAGATTTAATAGATTCATACAACATTTATTAGCATTATACATTTATTTATTTATTTTTTATAGAAAAGAATCATATTTTTACGTTTTTCCCCTCACCATAACATAGCTTTGATTATAAAACAAGCATTTAAATAGCTTACTAAAATATATTACAATGAGATATAGTGTGACAACTGATATTTATATACAATTTACTCAAGTAGACATTTGCATGGTTATGAAGATCTAATTAGATTACATTACAAAACTTTTCTGAACACATAATTAAGAGCAATTACATTAATTGATATGGATACATGGATATTTTCACACCATTTGGGTGTCTAAAATATTTATAGGGGTGAACAAAGGAATTGTGTGGACTAGTAGGCATTATTTTCTTTCAAGAATATTCCAGTTTTTGAATTTCTGTGAGTTATAGCAGGTATGTATTTATTGATCATCAGAATAACAGAGTATGAGACCGTATCAGAGCAGCAGAGAGACAGGTGTACACACACACACATACACTTTGATTTTGAGGGGGTTTAGAGGAGGATAAAAATATATCACTACCATTTGACCACCATGCAGAAATGTTAGGAAAGTGTAATACTTTTCCTTCAATAGTAGAATATTTGGCCTTAGATGAAAGAAGCAGTCACTTTGGCCAAAACAGGCTGTTTCTTTCCTCTTAACATTGCCTCAAAATGGACGCCAGTGGCACATTGTTTGCAACACAAAAGATAAAGCATGTCCCCTGACTCTCCCCTTTTGTCTGGCTTCAGAAACAGAGTGGGCTAATGGTGATCTGCCTGGTTCCTTCAGACCTGTGGATACTTCATGACTCAATGATATGTGCAATGACAGTAATGAGCTTCAAGAATAAGATTATGAAAACAAAGCACACATATACATCCGCACACAAATAAACTAAACAAAACCAAATCAAAACAAAACTAGTAAGCAGTTAAGCACAACAAAACAGCCAACCACCAAAACAAAACTCAAAAATCTAGCAACAATTATTCTACAACTACCGACCAATAAAAAAAAACTTAAATCAGGGATAACAAAATAAACAAACAATAACAAAATTAACAAATAAATAAAAGCAACAAACACAAAATGACCACTAAAAAATAAATAAACTGACCAAACAAAAGTAAATCAACAAAAAACAACGTAAAGAAAATCAATCAAAACAAGTAAGCAGTCAACCAACCACCAAAACAAAGCAAAAAAAAGCAAAGCAAAAAATCTAGCAACAATTATTCTACAAAAATACCTACCAACCAACCAAACAAACAAACAAAAAAAAATTAAATCAGGCAAAAATAAATGAATTAAAAAAAAAAAAAACAATGAACACATGAACAACAGCAAAAAAGACAAAATAAAATGAAAATCTACAAAAAACAAGAAGAAATCTAAATAAAACTAGTAAGCAGTCAACCAAACAAACAACCATCCACAAAAACTAAGCAATCAATCAAAAACAACAGACCAAAACAAAATGATCAAACATAAAAATTAAACAATTAATACAAATTAAAGCCAGTCAAAACAAAAGAAAAACAAAACAATAATGGGACTAAACAAACCAAAAAACAAACCACCTCCCCAAAATAAGCATGAAAAACTGAATTCAACAAACTCAAACAAAACCACTGGACAACTACTAAAACAAATCCAATTAAAAAAAAAAAAAAAGAATACAATAAATGAAACAACCAATCAAAACCAAACTAACTAAAAAAATACCAAACCATACCAATGAATGAAAAAAATAATACACGATTCAATAATGCATCTATCCATAAATCAATGACAATGAGATTACTGCTTTAAAATACATAACACATTGCATATAGTTATAGTTAACAAGCCACAAAACATTATGACAGAACAGTGACAAGGACACAGCATTATGACAGAACAGACAAAAGCTGCATCTGACCAACCTGCTCTAAAACCCTTAATAAAAATAATAAAAAAAAAACTGAAAAAACTTCTGTCTCTGTATAAACCTGTCCCATCTTGTTGAAGAGGAAGATTTTTTCTGTCAAGTACTCAAGCAGTCAAAATCGTAAATGATTGCACACTTACGGAGGGAAACTAAATCTGACACTGATCCTTTTGTGCCAGAGCATTTGGATCTGTGAACAAGTCTTCGTGTATCAACCTTCGATAAACACCCAGCCTTCAAAGGGATTACCATTGCCCTGAGGTAGCAACACAACGTTAACACAAACGACAACAAGAAAACAAGATTAAAGGCTGTTGTGATAAGAGCTTATTATCAGTTTAAGAGTTTTTCAAACGGTGTATGTCTAGTCTCCTGCTGTTGTCTGAACTGAAAAACCATCAGCTTTAGTCTTTCGGCATGTTTGCATGCGACGAAAGGGGTTTGTTTTAACCTGCTGTTACTGTTGTCAAACTTCACCTTTACTGATCAACTACATGGTAAAAATAAGTAAGAATAAACAGAGTGGACGGGGTGTTTTTATTTATTTTTTTGTCTTGAGTGCGTGCATGTGTGTGTGTCTGCAAACAAAACAAGATTGTGGAAGATGACAATTCGTTTAAAATAAAGGTATATGGACATGAGTTTAGCAGACAAAACACTGAAACATTTAAGATTATTAAAATTATTTGCATAATGGCCTGTTTCCACTGAGTGGTACGGTACGGTTCGGTTTGGTATGCTTTTATGGCCATTTCCACTGTTAAAAGCCGTACCGAACCATACCACTTTTTCACCACCCTTCGAAAGGGTACCAAACACAAGAAAGGGTACCAATAGGTGGCGCTAGACGTGCAGCTGAACGCTATTGGTTTACAGAGATACGTCATTCGATTACGCAACAAGCTAGAATGAAAACAAAAGAGCCGCCATGTTTAGAATACACAGCAGAGATTACAGTGGAATTATATATACACATATAAAAATGAACCATGGTCAACCCAGGCTCAAAAAGACCTTGTCGTCATCTTGATGAACAGCCACAAAGCCAAAAAAAAGAGCAGATTTACCCTGTGCCCCATAGTTTTTTACGAGCCAGTCTGAAGTGCGAGCGATTTCGCTTTCTTGCTTGCTCTCGCATGCGCGTCTAAATCTGAAATAACAAACTTCTTGAGCTGATGATAATAACGTGCGCTTGATTATTGACATGCTTTTGAAACTTTTGAGTGAAGCGCGAAAAAACAAAGGAGAAGGAGCACATTATTTTTTCAGCAAACGTGAACAAACTGCCATGTTTAACTATTATTATTACCTTTTGGACTAATATGAACTCCGAATGAAGGAATTACTCTCTAACAGAGGCAACATGTGCTGCTGAGGATAAAAGACACAGATGGGCGGTCTGCTCTGACTGTGGGCTATATTTTGTGTTGTTTTTGAACCTAAATAAGGACTAAATGTATGCTGTGTGTAGAAAAGTTAGTAATAAACATTTATACAGAAGTATCTATGTGTATAAAGCATCTGTTGTGTGAGAAGTGCTTCTCATAAGATAAGCGACCCGTACAGCTTTACTGTAGACATTTTCTCGAGCGAAAATGACGTAGACTGAAACTTTCTGTCATATAAACCACGCCCACCAAAAGGGTAGCCTGATAAAGGTAACCCGTACCGACCCGAACCATATCGTACTGTACCAGTCAATGGAAACGAGCCATTAGATAACACACTGTTGTTAAAAATAGAACTTGAACCAGGTCCTTCAAAACAACAAAAACTTAACATTTGGGTGTATTCTGTGACCAGAGTTTCTGCAGGTTTTACAAAGTGAAATTTAAGACTTTACGATATTTTTAGGACCATAAAGAATGAAAAATCTAACTTTCTTTGTAATAAAGAGTGGATTTTGTTTTCACTTCCCCCAAATTAAAATATTCTCTCTCTCTCTCTCTCTCTCTCTCTCTCTATATATATATATATATATATATATATATATATTTATATATATACTCTATATACTCTATATACTCTATATATATCATTACCGGGACAACCCTATTACAGACAACAGGAGGGTGTGCTACAGAGGACTGCATTGTTTTATTGCTCACTGCGTTACATAGGCTGAAGCAGGGAAGCGTCCCCACGGTGTTTACCTGGTGCCATGAACTAAAGCCTAGGAGGACACTTAAGTGTATGACTCTTAAAGAGATTGTGATTTTGTTTGATGCCTAATATGTTTTCAACTGTTTAAATTAAACTTATCTGAATGATATTAAAGTGTTGTTTACACCATATCTGCACTTTGAAATCGCAGCATCAGCTGGAAGTTTGTAGTTCACAGCATGTTGTTGCAATGTTTGCAGTGCTGATCCTATACTTCCGGGTTTCTTCCCACCGCAGCCTCACTTTCGTTTTTTAAAAAGGCGACCGCGTGAAATAAGCGTATACTCAAATCGAATCAAAATTAACAAATTTTGACACGCTAAGAGGGCTAAAACATATTTCTCACAGTCTTGTATCATTCATATCATTTTAAAAATGCTGTCTTCAAGTTAGGAAGTGACCTCTCACTCCCGACAGCAGCAATCAGCTACCGAAAGAGAATAAAATCGAACATTTATTGTGTTTCTTTTATTTTTCCTTCTCGTTCCCAATTGAGTGATAAAAAAGGGTTAGCCCACATCAAGAGAAGGATTTTCCCCTTGTCTCCCCGTCTGGCTGTGCAGACTCACACGTATAAGGCCTGTTCTTTGTTCCCTGTAGAGTCTCAAAGCTCTTTTTAGTGAAAGCTCTGGCTTTCTGAGGCCCGTGTGAAGTGAAGTCCCAGAGTGCCGAGCTGCAGCGTCAGACACACAGCTATCAGATGACTTCCAAAGCTCTGAAATAACCTGGATCATACGCCGCTTTTGCACATGTACACAGTGGAAAACTCCTTAGGAAATTCCTTTGACCAGATAAAAGCAGATCAAATCAAACCAATTTAGCTTTGTACTGTACTCAAAGTAAATATGACCGATGACACGTGTCAATAGCTGAGAAAGTATGCACTTTCTTAAGAAGGATAAAAGAAGAGTTAAGTTTAATAAAGTTACATGAGGGGTTTAAATTATTGGATTTTTAAATATAATAGAACTTGAAAATGAGTTTAAAATGAAATTGTCTTAACATAATAATACAATAAGTGTCTACTCTAAAGCTAAAGTACAATACAAGACTAAAAACAGCATTACTTCTTATGATTGATAGAGAAGGAGCTCAATAATATGGTAAGAAAAAATATATGCGTTAATTAAAAAGTGACTTGAAGAATTTGTTCATCTTGCATAACAATTTTTTTTTGTACAGAATATATAGACAAACGAAATATAACAATATTATCAGTTTTAGGATGAGTTCAGACAATAACAAGTACTTGAAAACAATATATGATAACACTTTACTTGAAGGAGGTTCCTATGACAACACGCCATCAATATTAATGAGATTTTATGCATGCCTATGACAACAGTCATTAAGTGTCATTCACTCAGTTATGTCATTTTAAATGGAAAGGTGACACCGTTTGAGACATCTTTGTTGTGACAACTTGACATAACCAAAATACATAACCGATCTTTGGCTTTGTCATGACAGCTTGACATTACCAAGACAACATAAATTATCATAAATCTGTCATAAACCCTATTGTCATGAGGCTATTATGAAGCTTGATTTACACTTTCATCTGGCGTCGTATCGCGCACCTCCGCTGACTGCGCGCGCACCTCCGCTGACTGCACGCGCACCTCCGCTGACTGCACGCGCACCTCCGCTGACTGCACGCGCACCTCCGCTGACTGCACGTTCGCCTCATGAAACGGACAAGGCGTTTATACTGCGTTCAAGGTTGTGATATTCTTTATAACGACAGGAGGCAGTCAAAAGAAACCCACCGTAAAATCGGACAGATAACCATAGAAGTCAGAAGTTTCTGGAACTACGTCATATCATTAATATCATTCAAGATTCTTAAACAAATTATTTTTATAAATTATATTAATGATTATAAAGATTTTTTTATAACCATTCAAGATTTTTTTTTATTAAACTTTGATGCAATACTTGCTTTTGTTCATATCACGGACAGTTCTATCTATTAAAGTTTATTAAAATATTAATGACAACAGAACATGGGTTGCTCTACAAATATATATTTTTATTATAGAAAAAATAAACCGTTATCACCAATAAAGTCCAGAAAAACAGGCCATCAGTATATTGTAAATTTATAGCTTCAAATATTCTTTTTCAGTTATCAAATAAATAATTTGTTGCTTAATTTGAGTTTTGTAACTATTAAAATATTTTAATTTAAAAAAAACTTATTTCTGTAATTAAATAATCTGTTTTGGGCATAACAAGCTTATCCCTTAGGTTTTTCCGAACTTTGCCAAAAACTTTCCTCCTTTCCCCAATGCTGTTACAATTTCTAGCAATTAATTGTTGGTCATCTGATTATCCCTATAACAGATCTGTACAGTCCTGCCTGTTTCAGACAAAATCTCTTCAAAATGATTCATTATTCAACTCAAATTAAAAATGCACCCAAAGCAAAGCTCCACAAACACGGCAATAACGTTACATTTGCCACACGCACTTAAGCAAACTAGCAGACACATCCAGTATAAACCAAACTTAATAGTGTCATAAATATTGTAACAGAGTCAATAGAGTCTTACTTGACCTAAAATACAGTATCACAAATTCAATTAGTCACTAAAATGTCATTAAATATTAATGATGCTGTTATAAAATTAATTGACAGGGTATTGACACTTTTACTGAAAATTTTAGCTGAAAAGATGTTATTAGTAAACATAATTTAGTTTGTTTCAGAGAAAAAAAATATTAGAAAATTATTCAATTACAATAGCTTCAGGGCAATCATGTTTATGAAAGATTTATAACAAGTTAAGTTGTCATGACAAAAAACTCCCGAACAATGTCATCTTTTTTAAATTTAAAATGACATAACTGAGTGAATGACAGCCAAATGACATTTGTAATAAGCACCAATAAAATTGATTATTAAGGTGTCATGACAGTCCCCTTCAAATCAACCCAATATATATGAGTGGTGCAACGACACACTCATGTCCCCAATCAATATCCAGATACTATACTCACAATATGAGGAAGAAAAACCTTACGCATACATCAAAAATGACATATCATAACATGTTGTGTTTTTTAAATGTATTTAAATCAAATTCAACCAAGCCCAAACATAACATAACATACAGGTCTAGAGATAACCCAATGTTTTTAATGACATTTGAAAATGTCAAGATTTCTTACTAACAGAAACTGCATCTCAGGTATGGGGAGCAATTCTAATGGGTAGGGATGATGAGTATCAACCAATCAGAAACTGTTCAATTGCAGCAGCTGGCTTTGAATTGTATTGCCTGCTCAGACTGACAGATGACCATTAAATAGAAACAAGAACGTTAAGAGACGTGCTCATTCCCCATGATCGTATTACTTGTTCTTTAAATGTTTTATTATTATTTATGCCTCTTTGAATCAGATGGACCAGCTGTCACCCTAGCTTTTATATAGCATTGCCACTAATTCAGATACTCAGTGAAGAAAAGATTGAAGATTTTCTTACCATTAGGACCTTTTCGCTCATCGCCGATGCCGTCACAGAGCTGGCGCTTCTGTGCGCTCTTAAACTCCTTCAGCGAGAGATAAAGCACCTTCCGCACCACTCGCTCCTCCGACCAGGGCATCCCATCATTATCATCCTGTAAAAGAGAGAAAAAGATCAGCACTATAGAAGATACCTAATCAGCACTCGAGACAATGACTAACATCAATGAAGCTGCTTGAGTAAACAAATGAAATCAATCTACAGCACTTTGCTGGCACAAATCACACTTAAATTTGCAAAGAAAAAAGGAAAGAAAACACTTCTCAGCAAAACATCAAGTGGTGCTATTGTGGTGTTTCGCATTTTCGAGTTTAGCATCAATGATTTGTTTGATCTTGGACTATTTCAAACAGTGCATCAATTTTACAGAGGTTTTAAGAATGGAACAAAGACAAGGACTTCCTTTGGAACAAAAAAACTACAAAAAAATACAATTTCCTTTCCAGACAACAATCCTTGATAACAGTTCTAAATCTAGAATCATTTTCCACATGACTCACACAGGTCAGGTTCTCACATGTAGGATATAAATAGCAAAATTTTGCCATAGACGTGTTTTATTATATCCGCTGCCGTGCACTCACCCATTTAAGTGTCAATAATATCATTACCTTATAGGTTAGGGTGAATATTTACACTGCAAATAGACACAAAACAGTGTACAATAGCATATGTGCACTTTTAATACTGTTTACTGACAGATATGTGTATCATGTCAGTTTCATGGTATTGCGCTTACTGCTTTAAAATAAGTTATTTTTTACATCTCTGGGTAAAAAACAACTACTATTTTATCTCCATTGAACACAATATATTTTATTTTAGCAAACATTTAAAATGTTTTGGAACAGTAAACATGTCAGGCTAAATAATTAAATCATTGACCTCTGCCATCTTAATTATTTTCAAAAACACAGAATTCTTTACCACACATTAAAAAACACATAAAAAACCCTTAAATATAATATAATATAATATAATATATTTCCCAGAAATGGAAGGGCATCCGCTGCCTAAAACATGTGCTGGATAAGTTTGCGGTTCATTCCGCAGTGGCGACCACAGATTAATAAAGGGACTAAGCCGAAAAGAAAATGAATGAATGAATGATATAATATAATATAACATAATAAATATAATATAATATAATATAATATAATATAATATAATATAATATAATATAATATAATATAATATGTATATTATAACATAATACAATTCAATTCAATTCAATATAATATAATATAATATAATATAATATAATATAATATAATATAATATAATATAATATAATATAATATAATATAATATAATATAGGAGGGGCGACGCAGTGGCACAGTAGGTAGTGCTGTCGCCTCACAGCAAGAAGGTTGCTTGTTCGAGCCTCGGCTGGGTCAGTTGGTGTTTCTGTGTGGAGTTTGCATGTTCTCCCTGCGTGGGTTTCCTCCGGGTGCTCCGGTTTCCCCCACAATCCAAACACATGCAGTACAGGTGAATTGGGTAGGCTAAATTGTCCGTAGTGTATGAGTGTGAATGAGTGTGTATGGATGTTTCCCAGAGATGGGTTGCAGCAGGAAGAGCATCTGCTGCGTAAAACATATGCTGGATAAGTTGGTGGTTCATTCCGACCCCGGATTAATAATCAAAATCAGAATCAGAAAGAGCTTTATTGCCAGGTATGTTCACACATACGAGGAATTTGTTTTTGTGACAGAGCTTCTACAGTGCAACAGAATTACAGAGACAGGACAAAAACAGATAATAAATATATTTTAAAATATAGAAGTAATAAAGGGACTAAGCCAAAAAGAAAATGAATGAATGAATAATATGAGAGAAAACTTCAGCGGTTTAAAAACTTGACTTTTCCAAACCATGGTAAACCTTAAAAACGGTTATCAACCCATGCCTAATCATGATGACTAGGCTACTAGAAAAGAGGAACTGAGATGTTTTTTGTCAGACAATTTTCTCAGTTTTCATGTCTAAATGAAGTAAGAACTAAAGTGACTAGATCTAAATAAATGAAATATTTAGATCTTTGCAGCAAGGAATTAGAATTTGGCACAGTAAAAGTGAAATTAAATAAATCTTGTGTAAATTCTTTTTTTTAATGATTTTTTTATTATTATTATTATTATTATTTTTAAATGGAATGCAGTTCCTTTGTGAACATTTTCAACCTAGTTCATCCACAGATGAGGAGCTACCTCCAGCATCCTTCACGTTACCTTTCAGAGAGCCAGTTAAAGTTATTTCCCACAGGCAATAACTGTTTCCTCCATCTCAGAGCACAGATCATGAAATGGGAACTACACACATTCCTGTGCCATGGAGATGGGGGAGTGTTGTTACTCACAGTTACTGTACTGACGGAGCAGTGCATCAGTTAGACAGCTTCAACAATGCTAAATGCTAAAGCCTCCAGCAAGTGAATGAACTGTTAAAGCAGACAGTGCTACATCGTGATGGAGACCTGCCGTGAGTACATGGGGGACTTAAACTTAACTAAGTTACTACACTGAACAAGACCTCTGTGAATTTAATGACAATGATCTGAACAAATCTGACGGAAAGCCCTAAGAAGTGTAAGGTTTGTAGGTGGCAATGTGCCCTGTGGGGTTAAGAAGGAGGAGGAGCTTAGGGAAACAAAAGGCATATGTGTGTGTGTGCATAGGTTCCTGTGCGGGGGCTGACACTGACAGTTGAACATCAGATCTCCCAGTAGACATGTCAACAAACACACACACACACCTCGGGACTGCTCTACGCACTGATGCGCTGCAGATGCCTGACAGCATCTGATTGGGCGTGTGGTGTGTGAAACCACCAGAGCACCTCGTTAGAGACACACACACCTGCAGACGTGCACACACACAGACAGAGCGTGGCTCAAAATAGCTTGATGCAAAGCCGCAGAGCAACCACAGAGCTGATCTCACAGACAACAGAATTAGTAAATGATACACAGTGTCAGTTTTGAGAGTTATCTACACATTACGGCCCTAATGCATGGCGGCAGGGTCTAATGCCAAGAGGCGGCAATAATATTAGCGTGCGAGTGCGCACAGACGGGCAAGGTGGGCTGAAGCACTCAGAGGCGTGATGCTGTCACTGGATCCCATGAGCACAATCCGGGAGGCTGCTGGGTAGGCAGCAATTACCCCATGCTCGCTTCTTTTCTCCTTTTCCACCCTCCCCTCCGTCCCCGCATTCCCTCAAAGCTTGGCAAGCCGCCACAGTTATTTCCTTCTTGCGCTACATATAGCATTCCTGCTCCGAAAATGCTGAGCTGGATACTGGTGTTAACAGAGCTGCAGAAGCACAGTACGGATCACTAGTCTGCAATGAAAACAACGATCAGAAGAATATTTCGGCCCCCCAGCATTAAAACGAACACTAAGTCACAGAGGCCGTGCAGATATTTAGATGTTCTGTGTTCGCTTGCATTCTGTTGCATTCATTGATGTGCAAATACAAGGCTTCCAGAAGCCAGTGCTGTAGTTAACTGCACATTTCTGAACAGCTGAACATCTGGAAAACAGACAATTCACTTTTTTTTCCTGAGCATTAAATTATAGTAAACTGTATATGATTGTATAGTGTCATTTTACACTTCACCACTAAAATAGACAGTTTAGCATTAAAAAAGGTATATAGTAAGAACCTTATTTAGATATAATAATAATAATAATAATAATATTATATTTTATACAACAGTTCTGTCTGGTTCTCGAATTTGATTGGCTGATAGCAGTGCAATATTCTGCAATATCAGAACTCCTACAGCTTCCTCACTCTTCTGTATTACTCCGCCCTCATAGAGTGACAGCAGATCAATAAACTCACTACAGTTTGACAAATATTGCAGCTGTTGGACAACATAATGCACTTTTGAGGCTTTTTAAGGCAAGAATGTAGTTGTTTAAATTGCAACTATGCAGTTTATGTATAAGGATAGTGCCTATTTTAAATATTTATCATTTTGAAGACGTAGAGCCATCCACAAGATGGGGACAGAGACTGCATAATAAGCCCTTAGAGGTGGAAAAACCCAGCGTAATTATGAACTACAGCTGTTCAAATCATTCTTAAACAGGTAAATTACATTCTAAGTCAGTCTCTTTCTTTTGTATGTTGTGGTGCTGTGTTTATACAATAGTAATTGTAGTGTATTGAGCGTGAGATGGGACTCACATATCAGGAATTTATGTATATTGTGTTGGCCACTCTTTGTATAACCCTGAGTTACTTTTTGGTTGGCCATCTGTTTCTAATGAGTCTCCTCTTTTTGCTACTACAGACTAAAAAGAAAAAGAAGAAATGCCCACATGTGATTAGCGTTTTTCTTTAAATCGCAAACACAACAGCAATCTGTTAAGTTAGTGATTGCAATGCATTGGCTTTTCAGGGTTAATTATTGTGACATCCCGATTGCAACTGAGAAATACTGGGAAATCTTTGTAGACTGATGGCATTTCATGCCGTTCAGCCTTAGTCTCAAAATGTCAGCAAAATCACCTGTTTTGTCAGCACTTTAGATATTAAACTAGAAAATGTTTCAAATACTAGCTCTGAAGTGACGTTGGTGAATTAGTAACGGTTTCTGCTGCTCTGATGTCAGCTGCAAATGTGAATAAAGTAGTGGCGGAAGAAAGTAGTTCCACATAGAAAAGGATTTTTTAGACTTTTATATTCACGATTATGCTGTCGAACTGTTGTATAAATGCAATTTCACACTCGTAGCAGCGCGATATGGCTTTATATCGTCACTGGGGAGACACTAAGGCAATGTTGAGTTGGAATTATAGATGACCAGGAACCACAAGTCAAAACACATTAGATTTGTGGAGACTCTGTAGAATTTTACCATAATAGAGTGAAAGTTGAAATGACTGTGACTATGTAAGCATTTTAACAGAGTATAAAGAAGTTTAATAAAGATTAATATTATATATATATATATATATATATATATATATATATATATATATATATATATATATATATATATATATATATATATATTGATATATATATATATATATATATATATATATATATATATATATATATATATATATATATATATATATATATATATATATATATATATTGATATATATATATATTGATATATATATAAGTATATAAATCGCAGAAATGTTTTTTTTTTCTTTTTTCGCAAAGTCAAACTTTTCCAATATCTTGCAGCCCTAATTTACACATTTACGCAAGTACATATTTGTAAAAAATAAACCAGGGGCTGCTACTGCTATTCACCTTATTCTTCGCGTACAAACGGGTGCAACCATTTGAATCTTTTTGGCTTGAGACTTCCAGACTCATTCACTTCCATTCATTTTAAGACATAAATGTCTGTATAGTCATTCAAACAGTTGTTTGTAGAGCAAGTAGTTTGACCATTTTCTGCTGTCTATTACTCCTAGTCATATCTCCCATAGGCAGCTGAATCGGAAGTTCTAAAACAAAATCGCAAAAACGAGCGCACTTCCGCATTAAAAAATAAGGTCGATAGAGGCATTTCACATAAAATATGTCCTAAAATGTCTACCACCTTAACAGAGCAACAGTTTGAAGATCATGCAGTGCAAGAAATTCAAAGTTAACTTAAACTGCCAACATGTTCAAAGCTAGCTAACTGAACAACGCATTCAAAAGGATTTGACTGTGACTCTTTGTGTACTTATGTTACCTTCACAGTGACAAGAGTTCAATGTTAAAGGGATTGGGAGTAGTTCACTTCCAGAACAAAAGAATTCATCATTTACACACACCCTTGTCACCTAAGATGCTAATTTTGTTCTTTCTTCAGTTATTGTTTGTAAAGAAAACAATTTCGGGAATTTCTTGATATAGTGAAGTTTAAGAAAATGGCCAATTGTTTTGCTTGGTAAGACACAAGACACTCCAAAACTGCATGTACCATGGAAGACCATTATTATTGAGAAAATTCCTGTAAACATAATTTCTTTACGTCTGAAGAAAGAAAGAAATTATCATTCGAGATGACAGGGAGGAAGGTAAATTATCAGGAAGGCCTTGTATTAAACTAATCTTTTAAAGTTTAAAGTTTATGCTTTTTTTCTGGTTCAAACCTTCCAAAACAGAGCCTGAAGAGAATCATAAATACGGAAAAGCAAATCTATTCACAATGCACAACCTCACACACACAAACTCATTTCTGTCAAACAAAATTGGTCACAAAAACAAGCATCAGAAAGCTTCTCCTGGCAGTTACCGTGACAAGGCTCATTTATAGACTGGCAGAGCTGGTTGGCAGCACCGGTACTCAGATGTGACTAGACACTGAGTGCTGGCACAACCTAAGAGATGCCACTTACCCATGGCACACATACGAACACTCACCCTGCCTCCGAAAACCCCCTCTGCTCCATCCCGAAGGAGCTCGGAGCCTCGTTAATGAGCACTAGGAGCACATGGGTGTGTGACAGAGCGAGGAGAAATGTCTCTCATTCACACACACTCATGAATACGCACACCCATCACAAAGATGGCCCGAGTGGGACTGGCATACTCGCAGAATTCCAGTGAGGTTATACGCAATGAGGACGCAAGTCAATGAGACACAAGATGCATGACATCACTTGCTCTAGGTAAATGAAGTTTCTTTTTGAAATGTTTAGAGAGCAACTAGAGGCTAAATGTACATGGATCATGTCCTCAGTAACCACGCATTTCCTATGCAACCTGAGATTTTTTTTTTTTATTGCAATCGTTTGAGCAACATCCCCTGCAGACAGGTTGCCCAGCAGCATTTGCGGACCATGAGGCGTCTGAATCTTGCAGCATGTGCACACATGAGATTGTACATAACACAGATTTGTTTACCTCCAATGACTAGTTTCAATATATTAACCACAGTTATTCATTCATTCATTTTCCTCAAGCTTAGTCCCTTTATTCATCAGGGGTCACCACAGCGGAATGAACCACCAACTTATCTAGCAAATGTTTTTCGCAGCAGATGCCCTTGTAGCTGCAACAAAGTACTGGGAAACATTTAACAACAGTTATTTTAAGTGTAATTTAAAGTATACAGCTTGTCAGTAAATATTTGCAAGCTAATAATCTGCCAAGCTCACTAAAGTCCTTTGAATGCGTTACAATCACAAACATACATACCACTTCTATAACAATCCAATGTTGTAAGATTGCAGGAATGACTGTAAAAATACCATCCTTTCCTCAAATGTAACACAATCTTTCCCTTAGAAATATGGAGAGGCCGGCACACACCAAGCTAACGGTGAGCCATTGGGCAGTATCAGGTCATCGGTGAGTGTCTGTCAGGCTAGTTTGTGTGGTGTGTTCCACAAATTGCCTCTAATTGGGCTCATGTTGGAGGCAGTTAGCCTGATTCAGCATGTAGAATCAGCTTCAGCCATCAGTTAAAGAGAGCATTCTAATTGGCTGTTCAGCTATGAATCAGAGAATAAGAACAAATTCTGGAGTGATGAAACCAAGAAAATAACGCATTTCTTAAAGGTGCCCTATAATGAAAATCTGGGTTCTACCAAAGCATTGTAAAATAATAAAAGATCAGTATATGGAAATAGGCATACGTTGAGCATCAGACACCACTTTTTCCTCGCTCTTATGTAAATTCCACAAGACTAAAAACCCCGGTGGACAACAGGCCAATCAGAAGACAAAACAAACTGTAACGAGACTTACAAGCCACACTCTCCACATTTGCATGTATGCAAGAGCTCATTAATATTCACGAAACCAGCCAAATATGGTCAATCATGGACCTTCTGATTCTATGGGTATTATATGGAGTAATAATTGAGCTTATAAAACAGTTTCTGGAGATTTTTTGAACTTCCAGAATCCACAAACATGGAAACGGGCATACTGTGAGCCTCAGACACCACGGTTTCCTCATTCTCATGTAAATTCCATGAATGTAAAACCCCGGTGGACAACGGGCCAATCAGAAGACAAAACAAACTGTGACAAGACTTACAGGCCACACCCTCCTCATTTGCATGTATGCCTAATTTGGGTCGTTCATCCGGACCTGACAAACAGCCATGTCATCATGCTCAGAGATCATAAAAAATGCTATGCACGCCTCATGCTGCATTTGATAAGCAGCAATGTTTTCTAATGAGACAACAATAAGTTTCCTCCCTTATTTTACGCGTATATTTCACTTACTATGTATGTGAGACTTTTATTTTGAAAACGAGAGCGCCAATTTGTTTACTGTGCATGAGCAAATCCCTCTGTGGTAAGCGAGAAGACCTGGGAAAATGCTAAGTAAACAGCTTTGTTAATGGTTCATATAGGTGCAGCACTAGTTCCAGTTTCCAAGGACAATGGAATAACAATATATAAACGCGGCCACCCATTTACACCTGTGTGTATGGAAATGTACTTCCTCTCATTCGGGCATAGAAGAGAGAACACACATTATCATTTTAATGGTGGTCACTTGCAGTTTATTGGTCAAGACACATTTACAACACAATCTGGTTTTGTTGACGCTAGATCATTGATGTCAACTTGTTGAAGACCAAATGTTTTTCTAGCAATGTATCAGTCAATCAGCTCATACATTCAATGTATATCAAACTACAACTGAAAGAAAAACACAATTTTTTATCTCAAAGCATGAAGTTCATACACATCTCCCAGATGAATATGTAATGACAACTGATTCCTTAGCAGGCATGTACAAGGTCCAAACTCTCGAGAGGCGTTCTTTTAAAGAAACACTAGAAGACTGCTTGTATGAACGACACTAAATATAGCCACACAGTCCTGGACCTAGTCAACAAAGAATGTAGGCCAAGCGCCAACAGAGATCTTTCTCTTAACATCAAGAAATTTGTTATAACATGAAATCCTTGAAGAAAAAAGGGACAAAGCAAGAGGGGAAAACAAGGCCGGGAGAGATAGCCTTAAAGAGCAAAAATATTAAAACACTTCTTCCTCTCTACACATGTCCTCCAGATGCTGGAGGATGAAAGGAAACCAGCGCACACAGTGGTATTTGCCTGAAATGTGGGTCAGCACCACAGAACGTACGTCTGCACTGGCTGATTGTGCTGGAAGCTGATTAAGGCCGATTGGTTGAACAACAAAGCATGGCTAAAGTCATCCATGACAAGAACGTGGTTTTGTTTTGTTTGCTCTCAGCATAATGCGTGGAATGGACAAAAAAAGAAAAGGAGAGAGGTGATCTGAAGCAGGAGGCCAACAGAGGCACCCCATTACACACTCTACCTCATGACATTGGAATGTGTGCGCAGCATGCATCACTGCAGAGCCAAGTGTCCGAAGAAAGAGTCTGTCCTAGGAAATTTCGCATCTTCGCTCATGGTTCAACATTCAAATGTTTGTCAGAATACACGGATCCTTTTCGAAAGGTCACCAATAAGGAAAGCTGCTTTTAACAATTACATAGTCTGCAGATATTTAACATTAAGTTAGCCCAGGTTGGAAAAAGTGCTTTAAATGTTTGAGAGGATACTGGTGGGCAGTTAGGTGGAAAAGGAGTGAATGGACAGATTTAAAGATTGGGACTCCTGACACTTTCCGTCCTCTGGCTTTGCTTGCAGCGACAGCGCAGGGCGGCAAAAGCAAGCCTCTGTGCCGAGACTCGGTTATCATTTCCTTTCCGCTCCACTGATCAGCTCAACACTGGCGCTGTGCCACAGGCAGCCCACAGATGGACAGCACAACAGAGTTTAACATGCTTGAGTGACAAATTGCCATCGCCAGTCAGCAACGTCAAGAGGAAACCAACAGCCAAAATGTAATAGATTTATAAGAGAGCTTTGCGTTTCCATTTTACAGAAATAAATAAATGCCAGACTGAATTACAGGTTATAGGAGAGGAGAGCTGGCCACCGTCAGAGCTACAGCTGGTCCAATAAAAAGAGGCTTTATCAACAAAACCCCTATACACAATAGCCTCAGACTGGGGCCCCACTGGTTATGTCTGCTAGCGACCAGAAGATAGAAGCTGACCAGGCTAATGCTGACAAATTAACAAAAACAAATCAGTATTTCAAGCAGCCTTTAAAAAGCCATTTCAAGATAGATAAAACATAAGGGGGAGGGGAAATTATTTGGACACAGATGCATCTATTGAGCAGTGCTTGAGATGATTACTAGTCATGTGGCTGATCATGTAGGGCAGAGGTCTCGAATCTTGCCCCTGGAAGGCCACCTTCCTGCAGAACTGCTTCCTTCCAAAACTAATTAAATTATTAGTCAGCGGCTGCGTCCGAAACCACCTTTCACTCAGTAGGTACTGCATTTGAATTTAAACATACTACTCGGCCGTTAGAAAAGTACGTTCTATACAGTATGTATGTAAGTATGAATGGAATTCGGACGTACTATATCCGCCATTTTGTCATGGTCATGTGACCTACCTGCGTCAGTTGCATCGCATTACTCCCAATAATGAATTCTCTCACGAAGCATCATGGGATAGCGCAGCATGCATGGGATTTGCACTTCAGAATCTCGCCGGAAATAGTAAGTCATCTGGGTACTTCCCGTTTTTCGGATTCTATGAACTCGGACGTACTACTCTGCTCGCATGCTGATTTTAGCGTACTGTATAGTATGGAAGCATGCGGTTTCGGACGCAGCCAGTGTGAACTGGATGTTGCTGAAACTTTTATTTGTGTTGATGTACTTCCAACTGAAATGGAATATTGTGTAGGGAGCAGAGCTTTCTTTTTACACATCATTCCCTCATAGCAAACTAAAGGTAAGAGCGGCATGGTTAAGAATATTGTGGTTGAAGCCGTCAAACTGACGTCAACAAAAAAGGACCACCATTCTAAACATGGAAGTACATAGGCAGACTGTGATCATAGATTACCAAAACAAACATTTAATTAATCAAATAAATAAGCAAATAAGTAAATTAATTATGTATTTACAGTGGGATTAACTTGCATGGATTAATTTTTCACCCCATGGATAACAGTGTTTGCTTAAAATAATATAAGTCTCCCAGGCTTCATCTGAAAAGGTAAACTTTGTTGGACATTGGCCCTACAGAAGAAGACACCTTTTTTTTTATACACACACACACACACATTCATTTTTTTTGGTAGCAAATCTGTCTACTTGTATGAGAAATGAGAGTCTGTACATTTTTTTCTTTTGTGGTCCATGAAAACAAGTCTGGAACAACATGAAGGTTAAAAAATAATGACTGAAGGTTTATTTTAGAGTGAATTACAGCAGATCACAAATAACAACATTTAAAATCTCACCTCAACACTTGAAAGATATAAAGCAGGTTGGATAGATCTATCTCTCTGTTGTGGTTGTTGAAATGTCTTAACTGCATGGGATAGGCTGAATTTAATGTATTATTGCATTGCAAATCTGACCAAACACTCTCCTTCAGTGTGAGTCTGAGCAGGCCTGATATCTGTCACAGCCTGCAGGAGACCACACACACACAGCCTCAAGCTGCTCTTTAAACACATGCAACAAGGATCATGCATTTGATCGGCATACAGTCATGAGCAATTAGGACCGACCAAAATTAAAAAGACAGGAAGAAGAGCTCAGAGTTAGCTAGAAGAGCATGTAGTCCTTCTGAACTCTCTCAAATCCGACAGTTCTGTGAGCTCTTGAACTGCACATGAATGTTTTGTGTGCAGTGAAGGGAGTTTTGTGTCTGAGGTAATGTTGAACTTGACACAGTGGCCTTGTGACCAAGCTTCTCTGATGTTGTTAGGATTTTGTACCCCCACACACAGAATGCAAACCATAGCAATACACAAAAAAGTTGGACACATTTTTCCACAGTCATGCACAAAAAGCTCCAAGGGTTCCAGAAAACGGTGAAGAACCAAACCAGATTAATCTGATCTTTAAATAAGCTCCACCTCACTGCTTGAGTTTTGCCTATATAGCCAAAAAAATTTACAGAGCAAGATATACTTGCTCAAATTCACCACAACGCAAATGAATGTCGCATTAGGCTTTTTGTGTGACCAGTTTGATATCCCATTCTGCTTTTCTGAAAGTTTTTGTTTGTTTCTAGTCTAAATATATATATATATATATATATATATATATATATATATATATATATATATATATATATATATATATATTTATATGTATATATATATATATATATATATATATATATATATATATATATATATATATATATATATATGTATATAAAAGACTTCAAGAATTTTTTAAATAAGCAAAATATATTTTGTTCTCTGAAATTTTTAGTCAAAATACTAATTAAAAAAATACTGCTTTAAAAAGTTTAATAATCTGCCCATGGAGCAAGTAAAACAATCTTGTTTTCAGTTTGATTTAACCTACTGGCAGATTAATATGATTGGTTAACGGAAAAACCAAATTTTTGACTTATTTCTGAAAAGAAAGCACAACTTTATTTTTAATATCTGGACTAAAAACAAGACAAAAATTCCAAGTAAAGCATTTTTTTTGAAGTGCAGATAGGACCTGTTGATTTGTGTTGCAGAGGCATACAACACTTTTTGCAGTGCCATGGGTGTAGATTAAATGTCTAGTCATACATTTCATAGCAATACACAGAATGTCATAAGGCAGGGATTCTCAACCACTAGTGGGCCTCAGCGATCCTGCAGGTGGGCCGCGAGATGGCTTAAAAATGAACTCTCAATATTATACTATATTTTTTGGATTTCATCAAGTATTGCACATTCTCCTGTTCTGGGATTGATTATTTTAAACTCGGCAAAAATACATCCTCATGATCGCGTCTGCAACTAGTACACGCAAGTCTGTTCATTCACAAACTATGTGTGAAGTGTGAACTATTTAGTAAATCCACATGGTTGTTCAAATTAATGTCTTGTGAGTGTTTTATTAGGGACGCGCACCCATTTATAGTTTTATTTTTATATCTAATTTAATTTAAATAAAATTATATATATTTTTTAGAGAATGCAGATAATAGAAAATCATAGAAAGCACAACCATTTATACAAACATTTTAGAGAAAATGTCAGACAGGTGGGCTTTCAAAAATTGATCGGAGAAAGAAGTGGGCCCTGAAGTGAAACAGGTTGAGAACTCCTGTCATAAGGTACAGTATGATTGGTTTACAGAAAAACTGAAAACAAAACATTATGTTCAACTTCTTGTCTTCTTGATTTAGGTTTGGTTTGATATCTGAACTAAAAACAAGACTTTTTTTTGCAGAGCAGATAGGATGTTGACTTTTTCCACACATCTTTAGTAGATTTTGGAAGAAATGTAAATGTAGGCAATGTAAAAGCATGTTTTAAACACACAAATCGTGTTGCGGAGGCATACAGCACTTTCTGTAATCCCGTGGGTATAGATTCAGTGTCTAGTCATATACTTAGTAACCACACAGAGTGTCAAAAGGCTAATAATGTGCACCTTAAGTGTACAGAATAGAGCACACGTGCACACACACACAGAGCACTCTGGACAGAGTCAGTGGAGTGTGACTGGGAGGAAACCTCACACATTAGATGGGTGAAGCATGAGCGATCTCAGAGCTCACAGCCTTGCTGGATCAATACACTCAACACCAGCAGAATGAGAGGAGATTATAATGTAGCTTTGGCTGGCAAACACATATACGTCAATCCTATAACAAAACAAAACACTCAAAAAAATAACTTATTGGATGAACTCAATTTAATTGAGAGCAGGATTTCCACCCAATGAATTTGTTTAGCACCAACTAATATATATATATATATATATATATATATATATATATATATATATATATATATATATATATATATATATATATATATATATATATATATATATATATATATATATATATATATATATATATATATACACACACACACAATTGAGTTGGTCCAACATGATTTTATCAAATAAAAGTACATAATACATTTTTTTTTATTTCACTTAAACTCAAAGGTCTGATAATATCATGCATGTCTATTATGTGTCGTACTTTTCAAAGTCTCTTTGTTTTATTTGAAGTTATCTTAAATGAACTAAACGAGCCATTTTAAGCATATTTCACGAGTTACATACAGTTGATTGAGACTGATCTCAGAACTCATTTTAGGACAGTTGTTGCTCACTGAGCAAAGCAACTGCATTTTTGCTAATTAAGCTGCCAACACCCAAGGTATGGGTGCTTCTGCTAGGTGGTAATCTAAAAACTCAAAGCATTACAATAAACTCTTCTAAATTTTTAAACTAAAGTGAAGATTAAACTCTATCAAGTCTTTATATTAACTTTAAACACCTAAGATTACTTTTATTGTCAACATTTCCCTTTCTTAATTCAATCCCACACTCAAACTATTTTGATTTACTTGTTCAAATTACTTAATCAAAATGAGCTGAATCAACACAATTCTTGAGATTTCAATGGGACAACTTAATTTAAAGTTCAATCCACATAAATCTGTTAAAAGTGTTAAGTTAACTTATTTGATTTGTGTTGGGAAAACATAAATGAGTTGTGTTCAACCCTTCATATTTTACAGTGCACGCAGGAGGTACCAGGTAGTTGGACCAACACAATTCCTTGATGTTGTCACAACACAAAACGCTTAAGTTAACGGTTTACAAATTTAAGTGGACTGAACATCAAACAAATAAATTAGCCAAATAAATTACAAGAATTGTGTTGTTACAGCTCATGAAGCAACAGCAGTAATCATTTTTGAGTGTAGATTTAAAGCAAGAAAAATGAATTGTCATGAAATTGTGTTATCATTTACTCACATATTAGAACCTATTGTAATTTCTTTCTTCTGTAAAACACAAAAGAAGATAGCTTGAAGAATGCTGGCTGCTGGCATCCATTGACTTCCATACTAATATCATTTACTATGACAGTCAATGGATGCAAGAAACCAAAACATCTTCTTTTGCATTTGACAGAAATAAGAAAGTCATCAATTTTAAACATCTCTATTATTATAAAATATTATATTATAAACTTAATATGCTAAACTAAAATAATTATACCATTTAACTATCCCGTTAACGTTTACTTTTTTTAACATTTTGACACCTTTGAGAGCTTATTTTAAAGATATTTCAAACAGTTATACTTTTATGAGATTAAGGTAACAACTGACCCTTTTATAAATGTATTGATATATTTTAAGTGATAAATAAATAAATAAATAAATAAATAAATAAATAAATAAACTGGTATGATTTCATTTCAAACAACACGTTTGTTTGGTATTTGTTTAAATTTATCGTTACAAAAAAGTTCTTTTCAGCTAGTAAACGATATGAACTCTATTCGTTCATTCAACGAACACAGAAATAAAATGAATGTACAAGCGCCAGTAATATTTTTTTGGAGCTCAACAAAGGGTTAATTTCCAAAGCAAGGTCAAGCAAAACAAACACACAGTTGTGTCCCCATGTGGTCACCGAAGGGAGTGAAAGTCTGAGTCTGTGCGAGTGAGATGACATTTGTGGAGAAAATGCCCCGTGGAGCTGGTGCAGAGATCAGCCTTATGAAACTGGAGAATTCCTGCCTGCGCTGTGTGAAGTCTTAATGCGCCTCTGCTAAACACGTTTAAAGCACCGCAACCAAACACTCCAAGACCCCCACCTCTCCATCCCTTTTTTTTAACACCCCTTTTTTTCCCTCCACAATTTATAAAACCTCTCCTTCACATTCTCTCTTTCTTTACTTTTGATGAGAGATGGTCTAATGGATCTGACAGGTCGCCCCATAGCCTGCGCGAGCCTTTAATAAATAAACGCAGAGACTTCTCCACTGCAGCAGCATGTTGGAGAGGAACAAAGCTGAAATCAAAGAGCGTAATCAGCATGGAGGGATTTAAGAGGAAATGCAACTCTTGTTTCTCCTGGGTGGCACAGGAAGATGTATACAAACCCACAACAGCCATGCCACCCACCCTAACACAAACACACACACAGATGGAAGGAAAACAGATCTTCAAGTGTGTGAACTGGTTTGTGCTGAAGACGGGGCTGAGATGATTGACAAAAGCAATATGCCCGTTTAAACTCTATGGGCGACTTCAAAAAACGATTTGCTGAAAGACATTGGAAATTAAAAACAGGCGAAACATAAACATTGATCGTAGAGCAAAGTAAAACAAAATAGAAAACTATTAAGAGAAAGGAAAGGAAAGCAAGATGGAAGAATGGCAATATTCTGCTAAAAGATTGTAGAAAATACCCCCCCAAAAAAGATAAAAATAAGAAGAAAGCAGAGCCAAGCAAAATACTGACGGATTTGTTTCGGAAAGACAATCACTTGAAAACCTTCGTAAAATTTAAAGAAAATGGAAAGAAAATAAAAAAAAAATAAGAAAATATACTCCAAGACAAAAAGGTCACGCTTTATGTTCATATTAGCAAATGCATTAACTAAAACTGAACAATACTTGTACATCATTGATAGGGATGGAAATTTCCTCAGTTATGTTGATTTTTGTGAAAAATACCATATCATTTGTACTCAGAAATTGTATATGACTTTGTTGAAAGCTATTTCTTTTGTTTTGGTTCAGCTGATCAAAGGGGAATTGGGTTATTCTTCTGTGATACCAAGATTGGGTAATCTAATTATTTCTGGTATTAATTTTATAGGGCAGAGTTGTATTAATAATACAGTAAGAACTCTATTTATGTATTTATTATTATTTAATTTATTTATTTTCTTTTATTTTATAAAATTCAGCAGTTTTTTTTTCTTCTCTATTATTAACGTTGTTATTATTACTTTTCTTCTTTATTATCTTTCTTTAGGCAGTGTATTTAGGGTTTGTTGAAGTGGGTTTATATATATATATATATATATATATATATATATATATATATATATATATATATATATATATATATATATATATATATATATATATATGTGTGTGTGTGTGTGTGTGTGTGTGTGTGTGTGTGTGTGTGTGTGTGTGTGTGTGTGTGTGTGTGTGTGTGTGTGTGCGTGTGTGTGCGTGTGTGTGTGTGTGTGTGTCTGCATAAACAATGTAATTTGTTCTTGGTAAAAAAATAAAGGGGAAAAAAATAATAATAATACTGTAAGAATGTTAGTAAAGACACAGCTTTTCCATTCTAAAAGTTAAGAAAAGACCCCTTTTTTATTTTCCTGAAGACAAGATTTCTCTTTTTTCCACTTCTACCAAAGGCAAAAGAAGTTCAGTTTAAAATAATTAACGATATGTATCCTTGTAATGAGTTCCTCAGACATGGATTTAATATGGATCGTAACGTACTTTGTGATGCAGACATAGAGTCATTGGAACATGTTTTATTTATGCAAATTTTCAAAAAGGTAATGGGATGACATTTCTGTTTGGTTACGATTAAAGTATGTAATTTTGTCAGAATTCTGATCTGGAATTTTTGATTAACAATATTGGGTCTGTGGCAAATTATTTCATCCATAAATGCAGATTTTTTTAATTACCCCTTACTTTTTTGCTTTTCCAGAAAGATTTAATGTCTTCAACTCTTTAAAGCTTATGCGACATAAAAAGCCCTTAACTATGTAGTCTGCTAAAGGTATATTTTGATGATTAACCCCCTTTTATTATATTGCATTGTATTTTATTATTTATTTATATTTATTAGTTTTTTTGTTTGTGGATGCTGCTATTTGGACTTACTAGTTGATTAAGATGTTTTTACAATTGGTTAATTGTTTTTTTGAAGGTTTTCAAAAGGAATTAATAATAATTTTAAAAAAAGTAAATAAATAAATAAAAACTTGTACAGCATTTATTAATCAGATCAACATAACACTAATGTATTACTAAAATCCTAATTCTTGCTGGTTTACATTAGTTAACGTTAAAATAACTTTAAAAAAATCATTGTTTGCTCATTTTAGTATTTATTAAAAGTGCAGTAGGTGATCTTCCAAAGTGCTAACCGTTAGCATAATAGCTTTGAAAACAGTCCCATCCCTATTGTCTAAAGCCACGACTCATGAAACACGAGCGCGCATCGTAAAGATGACAGTAGGCAACCCACTATCCTATCATTCACCAGTTAGAAGATTTTTTTTAAATACTTCAATTCTGAATGAACAACTGGAATATATCTAGCACGTTTTCAGTTGTTTAGCAAGCAAAACTTGTCATAGTGCAATATTTCATGCATGCAAGGATCGCTGGTCTCACTGCGCTTTGTCCTAAATCGACTACTGTTACCTAGTGGTTGGCTGGCAGCGTGCAGGAATTACACTTTTTACTAAGCCATACTTGCATGCTATTTCAGAGCAAATATTGAGAGTAGCATGGTAAACAATATAGGGAGCACATCACAGGTTGTCACTGTTCAAAAATGAACCAATGTGAATATAAAAGCAACTTCACCTCAGTAAATCAGGCTAGGCGGAATAATGCTATTTACTTATGTTTTGTTGTTAAACTAAATGAAAATCTACATTATTGATGCTGTGAAATGTTCCATATGACATTAAAAATAGTCACATCAATATTTCGCTGGAAGATTTCAGTGGCTGAACATCATTTCCCTGCATATAACCCATTTGTAAAACTACACAATCTACATAAGCTTTGCGTAACTAAAATAGTTTAAGCATAACATTCCCTGTCTAACAGCCATGGTGTCGTCCTTCCTCCAACGTGCAAAAGTAACTCCAATATTAATTCTGGATTTTAAAAAGTTTTGATTCAGCATTTGTTTTCACTGCTGTCAATCTCTCGTGAATGCGTGTGCATGTGCAAATGGCGGGTCTGCATGAACAGGGGTGCGCAGATGTACAAATCTACATTTGTTGACAGACAGTTTGGGCTACTTATCGGAATTACAGGAATTATCCACCTGACAAATTTTAATTAAAATTTTCTTATGCCTTACCTAGAATGTAAAAATACATATAAATACATTTAGATCCTTTACTTTAATCACTACTATTGGAATGTGAAGAGATTTTCAACTAGCACAACAAAAAAAAGGTTTCTGAAGACAAGCACCTTTAACTAACACAAACTTATTGTAAGCATAACCGACGAAATTAAACAAAAAAAGGAAGAAAACGACAAATGTTTCCAAGACCTGATCTTAAACCCCAATAGCTCAAACCCGAGCTGAAGCTAATGTAAGGTGGCTGCTGTTTTCTGACTGCTCCAATAATCTAGGTCATTTATGTTCATTAGCTGGTCTAAAGTGATATTGACTACCAGCCAGGCAGATCTGGTTTCGACCTGTTATAAACCATCTGGCTCAAGCTGGTTAAAACTGCTACATCACCACAGATCACAAAAGATTTCAAAAATCAGCTTTTATCTCTTGACATCTCAGCTTCCATAGCTGTCAACTATAATCTCCCTTCATGTATTTTAGCATGTCTTGCTCTGTTTGGGCCTCTAAAGATCATATAGAGCTACCGGAAGCTCTTAATGCTAAAGCACACACACAGAGAGACAAACAAGAGTTTCTCCTAGTCATATGTAAGAGTTTAAGCTGGCGGCGGAGGCTTTGGGGAATCGGCACAAGGAAACACATGGTTTTGCTAACACGAGTGTAACTACAGAGAAGAAGTCAGGACAAGTAAACACAGCAAGCTCATTACTGTTAGCAAAAGTCAGCTGTTAAAACACTCCTTCACTTACAGAGTTTATTATTTTCAGAAAGAAATAGGGAAAAGAATCATATAAATCCTCCACAAAGCTATTTCACTTAGCTATGCTAATCGGTCATATATTGTTCCTGAGAACACAGACTTTCCGAAGAATTCTATAGATTCAAAAGGATCACAACTTTAAAAAGTGGTACAAGCTTAATTCTGTCACACAAAGGACTAATGTCACCCAAAACAAACAAACAACAACAATAAAAAAACAACAACAACAACAACAACAACAATTCATTTCACATTCAAATCAATACATTCAAGCTAGATGGTGTATGTCAGGTTAAACACAGCCATTAAAATGGCATATGTGGATGTTCAGTTTATTTGGAGACAAAGATATAGTCTGCTTATGGTAAACTTCAAGATCTTTGCACACATTTAAGACACTGGTTTCTTTAGGAACCTTTAAAAGTACACGCATTAAAAACAGCTTTATCACAGCAGGTGCAAGTGTTGTTCTCTTGAAACATTTATTATGCTGTTATCTAACATGTATTATCTAAGCCAAAACAATGGTATAAATGCACACACTAGCAACACTAGCTATATAGAGCTATGGGGAAAAAAAATTAAAACAAGAGATCGCTTGTATGCTGTTTCTCTGGATTTACAGTTTATAGTGATGTGTTTGTGTAAAACACAATTTTAATTTTTTAATTTAAAATAAAAATGTTACCATTTAATCAGCAACTGATAAAAATAACACAAATGATGAGATGCTTGTATCCTTTTTGAACACCACCAATGATTTAACCTTAGAAGAGTTTAGCAATCAAATTGAAATAATTTGATCAACTGAAAATGCTGTTTAGAGAAAGTTTGGTTTTCTTACTTTGATTTAATGTATTACTTCATAATACACCCACCGGCCACTTTATTAGGTACGCCTGTCAAACGGCTCTAACACAAATTTCTAATAAGCCAATCACATGGCATTTAGGCATTTAGACATGGTCAAGACGATCTGCTGCAGTTCAAACAGAGCAACAGAATGGGGAAGAAAGGTGATTTAAGTGACTTTGAACGTGGCATGGCTGTTGTTGCCAGACGAGCTGGTCTAAATATTTCAGAAACTGCTAATCTACTGGGATTTTCACCCACAACCATCTCTAGGGTTTACAGAGAATGGTCTGAAAAAGAGAAAATATCCAGTGAGCGGCAGTTCTGAGGGTCAGTGGACAATGGCCAGGCTGGTTCGAGCTGATAGAAAGGCAACAGCAACTCAAATAACCACTCGTTACAACCGAGGTATGCAGACGAGCAACTCTGAACGCACAACACGTTGAACCTTGAAGCGGATAGGCTACAGCAGCAGAAGACCACACCGGCTGCCACTCCTGTCAGTTAAGAACAGGGAACTGAGGCTAAAATTCACACAGGCTCACCAAAATCGGACAACTAAAGATTGGAAAAACATTGCCTGATCTGATGAGTCTCGATTTCTGCTGCGACATTCGGATGGTACCATCAGAATTTGGCATCAACAACATGAAAGCATGGATCCATCCTGCCTTGTATCAATGATTCAGGCTGGTGGTGGTGTAATGGTGTGGGGGATTTTGTCTTGGCACACTTTGGGCCCATTAGTACCAATTGAGCATCATGTCAATGCCACAGCCTACCTGAGTATTGTTGCTGACCATGTCCATCCCTTTATGACCACAGTGTACCCATCTTCTGATGGCTACTTTCAGCAGGATATTGCACCATGCCATAAAGCGCAAATATACATAAAATCCTTTTAAATGTATATACAAATGTACAAGTTTGTATAAATATAAATGTGTAAACTTATTCAATGATTTAAACAAATCCAATACAAATATAACTCTCAGTACAAATTTTGCTTTAATTTCACACATTTTTCCCCTCTTTTCCCCTCAGGAATCCAGTGACATGCTCTCTGCAACATGTCTAACATGTACTTCTCCATGACCCTGACCTCTTCTCCTCTCAGTACCTCCATTCGTCCCCCCATTTGCTCTTTGTGACACTGTTGTAATTGACCAAAGTTAGCTTGTTACCTCAGTACCAGCTCCTGCCAACTGGAGCAGCGCCAGGAGCAGTGTGCGTGTGTGAGAGAGAGAACGTGAGGTGACAGTAAAACAGGTTTCTGCTAACACTGGCCAAAACAGACTCAGACATTCAGTAAGAAACCAAAAATAAAATATCTTTGCTAAAACATCTCAATTCCATTTACAGCGTGATAACAGAAGAGCTGGAGCCCAAAAACAGTCATAAAATGTATGAAATATGCTCATAAACTCATAATCACTTAAAATCGACAGCATTATCGGACAATTTTGACAGTTCAGTGCTAAAGTACGGGGGTTCGCATTTAGACATAAAAGGCAATTCAATTTTTTTTTTTTTTTTTTTGGTCAAACAGAATCAGTAAGTGAACTAAAGCCATTCTCAAAGCTGAAGTCCAAATTTTACTTTATGGAGAATGTGCTGTATTGTCAAATTCAGGGATGTAAAGTAACAAATTACAAATACTCAATTGACTGTAATTGAGTTGTTTTTCTCAGAAATTGTAATTTACTAAGTAGTTTTAAAAATGTGTACTTTACTTGAGTACATCTTTAGTGCCAAATAGGTACTTTTACTCCACTAACTTCCTTCAACCTGTAGGCACAACTTTATAATTTCCTGTCTAAGTCCTGTGATTCCAGTCCAATCAAATCACACACAGAAGGTAAATCACATCATACTGAACTACCTGAAGACATGGGCGATTTATAATTGCAGCAAACTGTTTGGAAGCACTAAACGTGTTCAAGAAGATGTCCAAAATCTTTACACGCATTGACCCGGAGACTGTTTAGATGAATGTCACTGATGAGAAAATTACAGATGTTTACAGTATGATGAATTAGCCTTTAACACCCAACAGGCACAAGACGTCAACATGACGCCAGATTAACATTAACACGTTGTATTTTGTTTGAAAATGAAAATCGGGTTTACATCAGAACCCAATGTCTAATGTCCAACCTAAAATCAACCAAATATCAATGTCTAATGATGTTACAGCTTGACGTTACCACTATCACGTCATGTTGGATTTTGGTTGCCAGACTTGATGAATAAATGTCAGTATTTGATATCAATATGACGTTGGTTTAAGCTGTTGGCTTGACATAGAATTTTGGTCATTTTCAAACACAACCTAAAAATCAACCAAATATTTACGTTATTTAACGTCGTTATTGGACATCAAAATCCTTAGATGCTGGCTGGACATTAAATTTTGGTCACCTGACATCACAACCTAAATCTAACCTAATATTAACATCTTATGATGTTGCATGCTGGCTGGGCAATAACTAAAAGAATGTTACGTTTACACACATCCACAAATTTTATGTAAACGCATCAGTTTTTTTACAGCGTACAATAGAAAAAAGTGTTGTAAACAATTTATGTGTTGAATTTAAACAAACAAATTAAATTTAATAATGTTCAACTTAATTTGTTTGTTTAAATTCAGCCCAAATAAATTGTTTAGAACCACTTAAATGTAAAAAAAAAATTGTAAATCCAAGTAATCATATTTGAATAATTTTATTCAGTGTAATACTCATGAGTACTTTTGAACGGTCTACTTTTTACTCATACTTTGTATAATATTTACAACAGATATTTACTCTACTTGCACTACATTTTTAGGCAAGTAATGGTTCTTTTACTTGAGTATGATTTTTCAGTACTCTTTTCACCACTGGTCAAATTGCATTTCGCATTATTTTTAGGTCCTCCAGGTGTGCAAGGGGAGTTTCTAGCTGTTTTTCTCTTCTATTATAGCCATTAAAAACTATTCTAGCCTCTCCTTAAACCTACAATAAAATAAAATGTAAATATTTATATGAGAAACCAACCAAAACCTCAGATACTATCTTTGGCAACTAGCTAAAATATTTTAATATCTTTAATTGATTTTATTAGTTTTGTGTGTTAATATATTTGAGCCAAACTGGGTCAATAGGGTCAAATGTTGAGACATCCTACTTTGGTATCTGTATCAAAATAACTTGTGACTTAATATTATACAGAAAACACATTAAATGCAAATACAGTGTCTAATGTTTCCAAAAACTAAGTTAAGTTAGTTTTTTTATTATGTCTGCTTTCTTTTTATATTTTCTATGAGCTTTAAAGCACAGTAGTCAAATTCTGTTGTGCTTATTTGTGCTGAATGAATGAATGAATGAATGAACAAAAAAGCTAATGTAAAAATGAGATAACATACTTATTCTGACCTATACTTATTGAAAACTTGAAATGTGTACAAGACGGTAATACATACTATATTTTATTATATTTAAAATAATTAAAAACATCTTGCTGACAACAAATTTTTTTGGCGAAGTAGATTTAGTAAGCAAGTAGTAAGATTTAAAGTGATAATTAATAAATATTTTGGGGCTGCATTGTTATTTTTGGTATGATTCTTTCTAATCCATATATACACGCATATAGCAAAGCGATCTTAAGTTTCAGAACTCACATAAGACAGACAACAGTGCCTTTACAGCAGTTTTCATTACAATAAACATCACTATAAGCAGACTGTCAATGTCAAATGTGAGCTGTTTTCCACCTCTTAGTGAAATAGAAAATCAAAGATGCACAGGGACTCACTTATAAACACTCGTCAGTCCTATTTATGTAAAGAAAGCCCTTGTGTAAATGTGTGCATGTAGCCATATAAACATCTAGTTAGCGAATGACTTAAATTCAATATCCGCTCTGACATCAATAAGAAATTCATTAGACTGATGCGAGCATGTTTTCATTTATAGACTTCATCTCATCACACTTTATTCAGACTGCAAACACAAGAAAACTCAAGTAAAGCAATTTCCTTTTCAGTGCTGCTGCTGACATCAGCCTCCATAGGTCACAGCGTGCCAGCGGGCATATCTCAAGTCATAACTTACGCTTCAGGGACACGATTGGAAACCATTTTAAACAAAAGTTATCTGACAAACAAACTGAGAAAGAACTCAAAACTCGGTTATGCCTCCATTAATCCTCGGCATTTAGACTGAAGCTTGATATTCTTTTTCCTTCCTTAAAGGATTGGTTAGATAGTTATTACTTTTAGAATAAAACAAAATCTAGACAAGATGTTTATGTCTTTAAGTATAAAAAAATGTGATCTATTTCTTTGGTATTTACCTGTAAAAATGGCTGTGATTTCCACGGTAGGAAAAAAAAAAAAAAAAAAACTGTAAAAATGCTACAGTAAAAATCCGTAACCTGGTTAACAGTGTGGTTCCTTAATATATACAGTGAATAACCGTAAATTGACTTTCCCAGAGTTCCCTGCATTGTCTTTTTAGTTATTTCCCCATCACTTATGTACATTATAAATTTATGCTACATCTAATGTTGATAAACAATGTTTATTTTATGATTTTAATTTTATGCATGTTAGCATACTGGTGTTTAGTTGCTGTGTGAATGACACTAAGCACCTTCTATACACCATTACACTTTTCTGCTTGTGGGTAAAGTTGTGTGTGATGAGCATTGGTTCATTATGTAACTTTCTCATCACCACCTGCATATGGCCGTGCTAACGTGTCTAACTGTGTAACAAAAGATGTGTAGATGTTGGCAATTCAAAATACAGACATATTACATCTATAAATTAATGAAATACGGTAGTTTACTGTAAAAATGAGAAATTACTTTTACGGTTTGTACCGTATTTTTAATGGTAAAATACTGGCAATCACTGCTGCCATTTTTTTTACCATAAATTTTACGGATTTATTTTTTTTACAGTGTATAGTTGGAGATTACATATAATTGTTTTGAGGAAAATGTCTGATTCCTTTGCATGACAAGCCTTCATTTTTGATGGTTTCTATAGTATCTATTTTTATGGTTGGGATTGTGTAAAGCCCTTTGAAACTGCACTGAAACTGCAGATATGAAGTCATGCAAACAGGAAAAAAAAATCTGGATTTTTTTTAACTCAAAAACTTTAATTTCAACTGAAGAAAAAAAGACATTAACTTTCTGAATGACAAATAAATTACCAAACTATCTCTCTAGTACATTTTGAAATGTGTTTTCTAATTATTTATGACTGCAACCACTGTGGTCATTGTCAAATGTGTACAAACATCCATGACTGCTGTTTGATATGGCTAAAAACAGTCACTGTTGACACAAAAGTTGTCTAGAATTGTATGAAGTTATTCCTTTTAGTCATCAGGTGTGATTCTGAACCAACCTCCACCACCATCACTCATGACATTTAGTGCCACTAATATCTGTTTGGCATCTATGGCCCTGTTCACACACAGTATTAAGATGTGTTTTCATTGATTTAATCACAAGTGGGAAAAGGAGACACATTATCTGGCATTTAAATGTGTCTTTTGACCACTTCTCTGATGATCGAGGGTCTCTAATTGTTCAAATCAGCAAAAGCTAGTGCAATTTTCATAATGAACAAAATAAATACAAATATTAAAAAGTACCAAATAAATTAAACATGCTTTATGACTAGGCTTAATACATTGGCTACTTTATTCAGATGTTTTTGGACCATCTCTGAATGTGGTCAAAAGTGGATGAGCTCAAAATATTTCACAACCCATTCGCAACTGTATTTGTGAGTTGTCTACCGGTAACTGAGTTAATGAAAACATGTGAACAGGGTCTATAAATCAGATTTTTTATCCATTGTGACTAAAACTGATTACTGCAGCCTGATAAAGCATTGGTATATCAATTTAAAATGTTAAAACATAAGTGAGACAAAACTGACAGAGCAAAAACAAAGGCATTATTCAGATAAAATTGACCTGCTGGTGCTTAGAAGTATAAATGCTACGCTTTAACTCTGGTTTCGTCTAAACAATATTTAACGTCAGGGTTCATAAGTGCAATACAAACAGGTGAGTGGGTAATACAAACCACCTGTAGTAACTCTTTTTAGACACCGTTACAACACTTTCTACTATGAAGACTTAGGCCCAGTCCCAATTCTATTTTCTTATCACTACCCCTTCCGCTTGGCCCTTGAAACAGAGTGTGAAGGGGAAGGGCTTCAAATTTTATCCCTAAGAAATGGGACATCACTACAACACCTGCACACGTCATGATATGTCATCGCAAGCTTGTATTTCATATGAGATCGAAAATGGCGAATACTGTAGTAACTCCAGTTGCGTTATTTTTTGGTATTTATCTTCAGGAAATCAATGAAGGCAACGATATCATGTTATCATAACAATATAATGCGGCAATAAGCTCGGAATTACACTGTGAATTAATCTATATGAAAACTTCTGTACATTAACATTATACCAGACACTGTAAAAAGCTTAGTACCAGCCACTAGACTTTTCTGACAGGGTATTCAAGTGTCAGATGTATGTTGAAGAGCTTACGAACATCTGTATGTTGTAGATGTATGAAGAAAGCATGTTGTAGGATTACTATACAAGAGTTATTATTATTATAGAAAGCAATTTTTTTATTTTTTAAACATGATAGTAAAACACGAATGCCATTATGAATGTATTAAAACATGCTTGTTTGTTGTAAAAATTCATAATAAATGACAAAAATATATACACTAATTTGTGCAATTTTCATACCCCTTAGATTTTTCAAGTGTGGTCCTGAAAAATCTCCATTTCAAGGGCTATCTAGCACTTCCACTTAGCCTATACGCCTTCACACTAAAGTGAATTGGGCCACCCCTACCCTTTCACGGGTAAGAGCTAAGGGGTACAATTGGGATTGGGCCTTACTAACGCAATGCACTGCAAATAATCTTGCATTTCACTTTGCTTGCCTCTCATGTAAAGCTGTTTACTCAGTCACTGTGTTTCTATTAAAAAAATGTGAATCAAACATATGTGGCAAAACTGGAATTTCTTCCTGATGAAATGAAGGTGAATATCAAACCCAAATAGGGAAATGCTACAATAGAATAAGCACAGGATAAGGATTAGGTGCATTTTCAAAAATTATGCGATATTCTAAAATTGGCACAAAAAAGCACAAAAAAATTGGTGGACGAAAACACCTACAGCTAGTATATTTACAGGTTGATAGCTCTTAGATGTGTGATGGCTTTATACACACACAAAATTTCTATTTTAGGTTCCTCTCTATGTTCTGTTGTTTTACAGTATATTTATATCTATGTGTTAGAATATTGCACCTGCTATTGCATCTATTGTGGTCCTGCTAAACAAAACATTTAACATTGCTTGCATGTAGCAGAATGAAAATAAAGCTTGATTCGACTTTGACTTCTTAATTTTTTTTTTCAAAGATTAGAATTGAACATTTGATAGGAAATCTATTTTAAAAGTAGCTTTGGGAATATTTGAGCCACTGTAGCATCTCTAAATGTTAAAACTACTTTTCAAATGAGTCACTTGTTTCGAGACATTTTGCTGCAGGACAGGAGAGAGAAGACGAGTTGCAGAGAGACAGGGTGAAGACAATGTGCTCCCTGTATGGGGCTGAGAGGCGTGAGAGTGTGGCACGGCGTGCAAAAATTAGCTCCTCTACTCACAGCTGCTGTAAATATTTTCCAAAGCATTGGCAAGAAAGCGGCAACTGCAGCGCAGAGACATCTCACTAACACCATGATGCCGCTCACTGAGGGTTTTTATGGCAGCGGGGCAAACAAAGCACCATGTCCTGGGATGCCCTCCTGAGGTTGGCACAATCTCGTCAAGATTTCGCTCTCTCAGACACACGGAGGTGTTTATGCCAGGCCACACTCCTGACTCATGCACTGGGAGACAAATTGGACAGCTGGAGCTGAATGCTGAGAGACGGCACATTATGAACTCAAGAGACTGCACTTTGACAGACTGACACAAAACAGACCGAAAACAGATCCTGAATTTAGGCTGTGACGGTTCAACCAGCTCTCAGTCCATCTTAAAGGGACAGCGTACTCAATAAAGAACATTTGCTAATTACCCACCCTAAGGGCATGCAATAGACGACTTTTATTATTCAGCAGAACATTGAAGACTTTTAGTTAAAATGTGATTTATAAAATTCCCGGTAACATGTGAAGTGACATGTTTATGTTTAAGCTGGATTAAAAGATAAAAAATAATTTAAACTAAGTTTATTTTCTTGCACAGGTACATTTTTTGGATTCATAAGATCAATAAATCATCACAAATCGCAGGTAATAATTTTGCTGGTTTTTGTTTGTTGTTGTTTTTTACTTTCAATGTGTTGTCTTGAATTTTATGAATCAACAAGGAGTCCTGTTTAAGCTAGAATTCTATTTTTAATATTCAGCTGAAGAAGAAAAATAAATGCAAGCAAATTTTAATTCGCATTTTTCCATCTATCCAAATGGAAAGTAAGCAAAAACTTGCATACACGTGAAGATGATTTCGATTTGGTCCAACCTGCACGGCAGGGGTGCCCAAACTCTGTCCTGGAGGGCCGGTGTCCTGCATATTTTAGTTCCAACCCCAATCAAACTCACCTGAACCACCTAATCAAGCACTTTCTAGTTATACTAGAATCTTCCAGGCAGGTGTGTTAAAGCAAGTTGGAGCTAAGCTATGCAGGACACCAGCACTCCAGGACCGAGTTTGGGCACCCCTGCTTTTACGGTGACTGACTTGTCTAGATGATTGTTTAATTAGCTAGTTTACTTGATTTGGATTGGGTAAACCATCTTAATTAAGC